>NC_136485.1:155833240-156095740 GCF_053919585.1 Euprymna scolopes | reverse complement strand
ACTTTCTATCATCATTGGTGTCATGCTCTAAAACAGCAATAAATGTGAATGTAGAAGCAAGTTTGACTCTTTTTTTATTTTCTTCGGTTTACACACTGCTGTCTTTTCACATTTTCTGTTTCATTATATTTTGTTTTTGTCTTGTTGTCCCTTCATTTTTGTTCACTTTGTAATTTATTATTTATTGATAATTTTTAAATCATTTCAATTTTTGTATCAATCTTTTTTTTTTTTTTCTTCAAAAGCTTTGACCAATTTCTGTAATTTTGTTCACTTATTTTTGTTATCCTGACACAGAAATGGGTAACTTTATTGATTAAAATGAAACGGTGCCTGTGTGGCCTTTATTATTCACTAGCGGGGGTACCTGGCATTGCCCACATATGTAGAGGTGGTGTAGTAAGGAACTCCGAAAAAAAAAAAAGTGGTGATGAGGGAGGGGGGGGGGTCAAAACAATAGTAGGCAGCCTGGGTGGAGAAAAGTGTTGTTAAAAAAAAAAAAAAAAAAGTGGTAGTAGGCAGGCAAGCAGGCTCGAACCTATAATGCGGAGGAGGAAAAAGAAACCTAGTATCTTAGCTGATGCATCCATGGTGAAACCGGAAGTTGAGTGTTGAAATTAAGCATACTCAATTCAACGGAGACAATGACTTGCAAAAATCTAAACAAAAAAAAATGGCGAGTTGAGGGTGAAGGAATTAATGTTTTTGGCCAATTCTTTGTATTTGTCGTCAGAGACATCAAGCTTCAAAATGATACTGATCTCGTCAAGATTCGATGTGTGTGTCGAAAGTTTTTGGCAGACATACAAACACACACACGTTTTGCCTTTTCTATCTTAGATTGGTGTTCATTGATCTTGGTTCCATGCTCTGAAGGGAGGTGGAGTGTTGGCAGTGAGCAGCGCAGTTATTCTTTGCATCGAGTTTGCTCCTACCGTAACTAGTTAAGCTTATCCTCACTTGTCTTGACGTTGCTAGTGACATGGTGCCCCCAGAAGTCATGCTGGTTAACAAGTGCCTCCCAGTTTCCAAGGTCTATGCTGACCTCTTTCATTTTTATTTTACACAAATCTTTGAATCAATGTTGGGGACAACCCCTTTTTCTCTTGTCGGTTTTCAGTTGTCCGTAGAAGTGTTTTAGGATTCTGCCATCCTGCATCTGGCGGACATGTACAAGCCAGGACAGTCAATGCTGATGCAAGAGTGTACATACTAGACACATCTGTACTGTCAAAGACCTTGGTGTCGGTGATGAAGTCAAACTATTTGACACCCAGAATCCTCCTCAAATTGCGTACCGTAAAGGTGTGGAGGTGCTTTTCCTGATGTGCATACTGCACCCAGAACTTGTTGCTGAGTTATTCAAAATTAAAATCGTTAAGATTAGTTTGCAACTAACGAAATTGTAAAGATGTAAGTTAAAGGATCACAGCAAAGATGGGGATAAACAATTCAAGTGTTTCACTTTAATTTGTAAACCTTCAAAATGAATACAGAATTTGAAATGTTTCTAAATTGTTTGATAAGTGATTCTTTTTTCTTTCTTTTTTGGTCATGCAACTATAAAATGTGGATATTTGGTATTGCATTTCATTTGTTATTCTAGCAGCACTATTATTCAAGATCTACCCCATCATGTTGAATATGTTTTCTTAGGAACACATGAGGGTCAGAAGTGAGTGGATAAATAACAATGATGGAGAAATAGCAATCAAAGAAATGGTTGCATTCACACATATACATATATATTATTTATCAGAGAGGAGGTTTGTCAAAGAAAAACATTAGCCAGGATAAAAATAAGATATAATTACTAACATAAAAATCCATGTTCAAGTCCCTACACATAATGAAAATGAGCATGAATTGGCAGGGTAAACACACTAAAAAGAATGCATTGGCATTAACACAGAAATGGGTAATTTTATTGATGAAAATGATTAAAATAAAACAGTGCCTGTGTGGCTTTTATTATTCATTGATTTACTTTGTATTGTCTGGAGACTATTTTCAATACAAATTCTTTGATCAATAGAAAAATTCCATACTGAAATAAATAGATGTATGGGAGTCCTATTTTAATTTCCCAGAAGCAAGATCTGACAATACATCAGTGAAAAACCATATAAAAACAAACATATGACCTATCTATATGCTCATAACATGAATCAGACAAGAAAAACAAAACTTTGGTTTTCCTAAAAGCTGAAGTGGAACAAAATGAGTGGTCATTCAACTTCTCTTATTATAAAATGAAAAAAAATTATACAACATATTCTGAATGTGTACTTGACACTAATGCCGTATTCCATTTACTTTCAACTAAGGGAATAGTCTATCAGGCATATGTATGCAGTATGAGATATGGAAGTTAACCTATGCAGTGAGGCTTGAGAACATGTGTAGCATGAAGAGATGGCATGAATATGACATAATGTGTAATTTGAATCCTAAATGCAGTCTTAGATCTCAGAGCAAGCATTTATTTGGACAGTTTATGGAGATGTGTGCAAAACAGGAAACTTTGATAGTATGACCGGGTTGAAAGAACGGATGAGTTTTTGGGTTGGTAGATGAAAAACAGTTGAGATAGCAAGGTCAGTTCACAGAAGAAGCCAAGTACAAGAATATGAAAGAAAGTAATAAGAATGAACTTGAGAGAAAGATGGATAAATAAAGACTTGGCCAGTGATAGGTTAGTTTGCAAGTCAATTTCTAAAAGCGGATGTTAAACAGAATAGGATGGTAATAACTGTTTCCAACGACATTCTCAAACCAAAATTATTATTGTATGATGCTTTGTTTTAAGATAACACCTCATGCAGAGTGTAATGGTCTCTGCAGGATTTCGTCTGTCACTTGAGATTTCCAAAATACAGAGTTCTTGTTGTTGATTTGACCTGAGAGAAGTGGCCTTCATTACTGAACCATCATTTAGATGTTAATAACTTTGCCAATATTAATGACTAGCATTTCAGCCCAACGTTGACTAGGTGTTTGGATGTGTATGTTGCGCAAAAAAAAAAAAAAAGTGGTAGTAAGAAGGCAAGCTTGAACCCGTACCATGAAGGACGAAAGGAACAGGAAAAAAACCCTGACGTCTTTGCTGTTATGATCATCGCCAAACCGGAAGTGACTTGTGTTTAAATTAAAGCTAGACAATCGAAAGGAGAGGATGACTTTCAAAAATATCGGCGAAAAAAGCGACCCCCCCCCCTGGTAGAAAAGTGTGCAGTTGAAGGTGAAGATATTAATGTTTTTAGCCAATTTTTCGATATTTGTCGTCCGAAAGGTCGAACTTCAAAACCATACTTATTTTGGTAAAATCTGTCGCCTCTGTTGAAAGTCTTAGGCAGACATGCAAACATACATACATACATACATACATTTATATATTCGTAACTAAAAAATTTCGACCCAAACCGATTAAAAAGCTTACCCTATCTCTGAATACCCTTTATGTCAAATTTCAAATGTTTATACCAGAAATTGTCTGAGTAATTTGGTAGAGAACGCAGAGGTCAAGACATTTACTTATTTATATTTACATAACAGTGTGATTGTAAATAAGTACTGAGCAACTCATCTTTATTTTTATTCAAAACAAATGAAGGAGGTTACTTTAGCACCATTTCTGCGTAAGCTTTTTATTAGGCATAGGGAGATTGGTTTATATTAGATGCCAAATATTCTTCATCTCAAATGTAAACCTCTTTTTTTTTTTAGCCTTCATACTTCCTTATGACGTTGCAAATATTTGGTTTCTGTGTTCTCTTCATCATAAATCTGGAATAAAACGGAATGATACTTTCTGTAGAAAAGGAATTGTTTGTTAGTGATTGTGTAGAATTGTATAAGTTGTTTGTATGCACCCGTGCAGTTTTTACAGTTCATTTCACAAGACATTTGGTTGATTGCATCATTTGTGTTTTCACTCCTCCCTGTTTTGTCTATAGATCAGATATTTTAATACTAGTTTGGAA
This sequence comes from Euprymna scolopes, assembly GCF_053919585.1. NCBI lineage: Eukaryota > Metazoa > Mollusca > Cephalopoda > Sepiida > Sepiolidae > Euprymna > Euprymna scolopes. The sequence goes on along the minus strand of NC_136485.1, from coordinate 156,091,757 downwards.
ATCTTTTTAGCTTTGAAACCTGCATGTAATATTCTTCCTGTATCAGGATGATTTTGCAAGATATAGAAAAGCTCATTTATGTTGGGTAGATGAACCAGTCTGCAATACAATTGGAAATCATAAATCCATTATTTTATGCTTTTTTTTTTTTTTTTTTTTCAAATTACTTTTTCTATTACAGAATTTATCCCCCCCCTTTTTTTTTTTTTTTTTTTTTTTACCTTTTTGGAATCAATATAATTTTCTGCAGCCTGACACTGGGTATAGAAATACTGTCTCTTTCAAAATTAAATATCAATTGGAGTAAATATAAAAATTGGTAAAATTAATTAAAAATTTTATTTTTTTAATAACATAGTTGAACTAAGACCAGATCATTTCATCTAAATAGATTTGAGTATCTAGTTTGTAGGAATAAAACTATTGATGACCAAAATCAATAAACTAACTTTATTATATATAAAAAAAAAAGATAGATACAAATAGATGTAAAAAAGCAATTTAACATTTTATTGCGATATTTAAGCTTTTATAAACGTTATTAAAACAATTGTGTTGTGTATTCAGATATACAATAACGCTTTTTCTTAAGCTTTTCAGATATTTAATAAAATTTTTTATTTCTTAGCAATTCCTTGTTTTTGTTAACTATACTGACATTAATAATAATGGTATGATCAATATCAGCTATGACTCAATTATTAGAATCATGGTTTGGTTTGATTGTTTTATGGCATATCAACCCTTTTTTTTTAGTTATTTAATGCCACATCTAGTAGTATTTTAGTAAGTTTTTATCCCTCTAGTTCTAGTTTTTAAATATTTTGTAGATTCTATTTTTGTTAACAAATATGTCTATTATGTATTATGTATTATGTAAATTGTCTGCAATTGATAAAGTATAATTTGATAAGTTTATCTTAATAAGTTTTAATAAAAAAATAATTTGGACCTTAACGGGTACTACCACTCTGGGATTAGTGGATGTGAGAGTAATCACAATCAAGAAGTGATTCCCACTCCCCAAAGTTCCAAATTGGTGCTTCACCAGCAAATGTAGTTTTACATCCAACCCAGCATTGGTAAAGGTAAAGAGAATTACAATAGTTGATAGGGTAGCTAGAAAGGTATGTGAAAAATGGATTTTACAGTAAGAAGAAAAAGATGGTAGGTAAAACTTTTCATTGAGTACTGCTGTAGTAATAATGGGGTTGTTGGTAACTTAAAAAAAAATCATTTATTTTTTTGGTTATGATTTGACATTTTGGTATTTTAATTCATGTTGGAAAATAATTCATTGAAACTTATGTGACATTTGTGTTTTCATTGTTGGTTTAAAATTAATGCACTTGCATGAAATGCTGATTTTTAATTTTTAATTTTCAGTAGAGAATTTAATAACAGATGCTATTCATGCACCTTTTGCTTTTGATGTTGTTTTGATTGATGAAAAAACAAAACACCTAACAGGTTTATTCCTTTTTATTAATGTTTGTTATTTTTTAAACTTTTCCTAATGCATTTTTTAATTGCATTTCTTTGTTAATTGCTTTTTATTGACATGATTAATTAATATAAGATTAGAGTTGGGTTCTGTTAACTCAGTTTGGCATTCTGTTTGCATAGAACTGAAGTCAAAATATCTCATGAAACGAATTACTGGCTGCCCACTGGTGACAATGGCTGCTCATGGCAGTCGGAGTACCACTTATTTCTGTGCTATGTCTTCAGTTGAAAAAGGATGATAGCTACCTCAAACAAGTGATTATAGACAGACATCCAGGATAATGAAGTGAGCCACATCTGGTTATGCAAATCACCCATTTTCCTGGCCAATTAATGATATTTTGGGCTTCATATAAATAAGTACGCATTTGGTTTATCCAGTCGGTTTGTTTGGTGACTAGTCTGCCAGTCAATTCTAGTCGGTTGCAATAATTAATGTTTGTCGGAGGTTCTGCTTGTTAAAGATTTGTAACTTTTTGTCTCTTTTTTTTTTTGTTTTTGTTAAACTTTAAATTAGTTAATGACGGCTCGACTTAGCTTTCTGTGAATCCTGTTCACTGTCTTTTAGGAGTCAGGGTACAAGCAATAACCTGATTCAGTTTTAATTTGCTATACTATATAAACTAAATAAAATTTAAACTGTGGCAACAAGACTCTTTGTTGCCAGAGTAGAAAAAGTCCTTCTCTATGGTGCTGAGGCATGGACTCTTACAAATTTGCTGAAGAAGAGCACACTGATACTCCGGATGGCCCTCAGTACATCATGGAGGAACCACGAAGCAAACTGATAGCTTTATGATGACCTACTACCAGTATCACTGAAAGTGCAGCAGAGAAGGATGAGAGTCGCCGGTCACTTCATGAGAAACAGCAAAGAGGAAGCAAGCAAGCAAGCTAGTTTTCTGGATACCAACAGATGGACACCCACACCGTGGTAGAAGGAGAATGACCTACATTGGCAACCTGCTACCGGACACAGGATTGAAAAGTGCCCGAGACCTGCAAACTGTCATGCGAGATTGAGAGAACTGGAGAAGTCGTGTAAATTCGGTGGTGAAGTGTCCTGAAAGATGATGGAGATGAGATGAGATAAATGATATAAAGTAAAATATAAACTGATTACATTAAAGTAGAATCCAATATGAAAGCTGCTAACATGTGCATATCTTATTAGTTATTCATCGAAACATGGGTTGAGTGCAAGAATATGCAATATCTAACATTATATGCCAGGAAAAAGTCTGAATTTGCTTACAATAAAACTACTTAACAAAAGCCTATGAAATTTTCTGTAAAAAATCTTTCAGGGTGTTTGATTTTGATCTATTCCATAAATACACAAAGTAAAAGCTGACCTTTAATAAAGGGGGAAGGAACTTGGCTCTTTGGGATTATAATTTAGTATGGCTATATTTTAACGGGAATTTCCATGGCTTTTATTAATATTATTATGAAAAATAAAGTCTAAGACGTCTAAAGAAATGAAGATGCACATTTTAACAATGTAGCTAATTCTCAATTAGTGTAGATAAGTGGTTTAGCTTCACTGCAACCTGAGTAGGTAGACCTATTTATAGAATGGTGCTGATATTGTTATACCTGATAAAATAACTAAAAGGCGTAAAAATAAATACATGAGAAATCAACGTAATCAATATGAATTCTGATTTGTAATGACACACTTTTAGAATCTGTAAATAAAAATTTTATTAAAACTTTTCTTTAATTTGCGGATGAATATTCAACAATCTGATTAATTTAAAAATTTTGATGTGATTTTTATTAAAAAAACAACACTGATTATTTTAGTTTCTTATTGAAATAACATCTTATTTTTCTATGAATTTTGGAGTCTGATTTTTTTTTTATTTACTTAAACACAAATATTTTGAAGGTGTGTTTTTCCAATTTATATTTTGTTTTATTACAGGTAACTTAAGAATTTTGTCATATCTTCATAGGAGCAGAGATATGAGTACTTTCGAACTTTCTTGACTGGAGCAATTTTGTTTTGGTTAATTTGGATTTTTGTATAGTATGCTGTAATCGCTTTGGCACATCAATTCTCATTAGATTACTAAAATTAAGCAATATTTAGCCTGAGCAGTACCAGATAGGTGAGCATTTGGGAATACCAGGTAATGTATTTAGGACATCGACACCACCCTTCAAGAATTAAAAAAATTAAATATTGTCATCTCTTCTGACAGGGATGTACAAACAACTGTGTGAACAGTCTGTGAATTTGATAGTCCTATGAAACTTCCTCCTTTGGAGGAAGCCAGTTCAGGCTACTTAGGATTAGTTCTGCTTCAGTATGGTTTATGTAAACGACTAAGTTCTCTTTGATTCTCTCTCCTCTGATCTTAAGCACATGGTACAATGAATGAGGAAAGAGGTGGTTGGTTACCTTTAATGCATCTAAAACCAAGTTTCTATCTTTACATTATCAACGCTCTAATACTCATCTGGCATCAATTGAAATGAATGGCTCTTGTCTTGGGGAGGCTTCATCTTTTGACAAACTTCTGGGCGACTTTCACTCCCGATCTGAAATGGAACACGTATATCAAATCCATTGCCAAGGTCACTGGAGAAATGGTAGGATCCTTCTACCGCTCCAGTAGATATCTCACTCTTGATGTAATTCTCTACCTATACAAAAGCCAAGTACGGCCAACATCTGGGCAGGAGCTGCTAGAAGCAGCTTATCCTGCTTTGACAGAGTTCAAAATAGACGTTGTAGCTTAGTGGGGATGCCCCTTTTTCTTCTCTGCAACCTCTTTCTCACAGAAGAGATTTTGCGAGCCTGTCTCTGCTTTATCGTTATTTTCATGGCAAGTGCTTGTCTGAGCTTCAATCTATGGTCCCCCCTCGCCAAACTTTCACAAAAAACACTCGTCTAGCCAAAACCACTATCAATAATTTTCCCCACTCTTTATCTGTGCCTAAGCCTAAATATAGATTCAACGAACAAAGCTTCTTTCTTAGAACTGTATGTCTATGGAACTCTCTTCCGATTGCCTGCTTTCCAGCTGACTAAAATCTGATTGTCTTCAAGTCCAACATAAACAAGTTCTTGATGAACCGTCCCCCTAAGTAATCCAATTTACAAAATTTCCACTACTTATGTTTACTATGCTATAATCACATTGATTAATGTGTACCCATTAACCCTTATCCTCGAGTGGCCTTCGGATCTTGATAAGTAGTGATTCCTGTGTGGAAAAAAACAAAAAACAAAACCTAATCTTACAGTGTTGTTAAAATAAAACTGTAATGAGAAAAATATTTTATTACCTCTCCCCTCTCCCCATAAGATTCTACTTTTATTTTAGATGATAGCATGTAAACATCCCGAAAAACTTGTTAGAAAGGATAAAACTGAAATATCAATTATTTTACAGAGGGAAATCGGTTTCATATATTAATTTAACGTAAATGGTTTCCCATTTCCAAGCAATACTTGTATTCGAAGTTATTTGACGAAAATTATTTTTACCACCAACCCTAAGTACAAATGGTTGCTAGTTAAGGTTAGGTTTAGTATTAAGTTAGAAGACTTTAACGAATGCTTTGAAAAATAATTTATTGGGGAGGGTAAATGCGTCCATATCATTGTGAATTTTGATTGAAAGTGTTCCCATCTTTATGATTTTGTTGGTGCAAACTTAAAATCGGTAAAAATACAAAAGGGGAAAAATAAACAAAATGTTCCAGTCAAGAAAGTTTAATAGCACCAAGATGTGTTTATATTTTTTAACTGTTTTTTAAAGCTGAACTAATACTGTTAAAATGTATTCTGTACTATAATAGATATTAGTTTTAATCCATGTTTCAGAGATGAATGCCAAAGAAAACCCTTTTTCTTACTGATCGCTCTTTTTCCTCATAACATTTTTAATTTCTTCACTAAATACTCTTTTGCCTGATGCCATCCCCGTCTTTTCACAGATTCAGATTTTGAACTCCTTGACCAACACAGCAACTCTGACTTAGCTCACCTTCAATTGGCTGCCAGTGTGAAAAATGCTTTACCATCGACAAGTCGGTCAAAAATTAATTTTAAATTCAAGAAACAAGGTTTGTCTGGTCCACCTTGTTTCTTTTTATTTCTATTATTATTATTATTATTATTATTATTATTAAGCCTTCAGTATTTTAGAAAGGAATTTTAAATAGGAAATATTTGTCATATTTTCAAATTATTTTAGAGAATTTTTTTTCTTTTTATTTCTATTATTATTAGGAATTTTAAATAGGAAATATTTGTCATATTTTCAAGTTATTTTAGAGAATTTTTTTCTTTTTATTTCTATTATTATTATTATTATTATTATTAAGCTTTCAGTATTTTAGAAAGAAATTTTAAATAGGAAATATTTGTCATATTTTCAAATTATTTTAGAGAAATTTTTTCTTTTTATGCATCTGATCATAAAACCGGATTGCATTGCTTGCTTTCTAAATGTATATATATATATATATATATATATATTTAAAATTTAACACGTTCAACCACAAATTTTATACAATCACTTTGAATTTGCCGTTGTTTGTTTGACATTACAGTTGGTTATGTTGCATGGTTACCAATCCAAACACGTTCCGGTTTTGAAACTCTTCAGAAGTAAACCCATATACCCTTATCCTCGAGTGGCCTCTGGGCCCTGATAAGTGGTGATTCCTGTGTAAAAAAAAAAAAAAAAAGGCATTACTTAATTTGAATACCCTGCTAATTTATGTTCTTTTAATCTGAGAAAAAATATGTGAAAAAACATTTATTTTAAAAACAAAATCAGTTTATGGGTATTTTTATTTACTATATTAAAAAAAAGCAAAAAAACTTTTCTGTCAGTATTAATTATTTCTATAAAAATCAATTTATGGATATTTTCATGTTTTGACCTACATTTTCGGCAAGATCTTAAAATTAAATCACACCATTTACTTGTGAGAATTTTCAAAACCAGAACTTGTTTAGATCGATAAATACACAAACTTGTCATACAGTTTTATTTTAACTCGTTCGCTATTAACCATAAAATAGCGTTGTGTGTGATTAGTTACTAAAACATTTTCTGAAAAATTTGTAAAATTTTGTTGTCATTTCATGAATTATTTGAGTGCTGATCTTTGTTTTGGCCACAACCATCATCTATGTATCTCAATCTGAATGTGATAAAGAACTGTGGAACACATTAACTTGTAATTGCTTCCTTGCAGACTGTCTTTAAATCCAATGTCAACTATACTTGCCATAAAACTGTTCTCATAAGTAACAAAATTTTGTTCATTCCAGTCACTGTTTTGAATCTTCTCATAATATTATTCATCATTTAACTGGCATTTCCATTTCATTAAGCCTTATCCTTGAAACAATTGGCCTTCAGACCAAGATCACAGATACTACACTTCACCTTTTCTGTCCTCAGTCAGTGGAGGAGAAATCCTTCATGACTAAGACAATTTTAATTTTTTTTTTCCTATCCAGAGTACCTCTTTTTGAGAAACTGGATTTTCCCCACATTAGAAACTAACCCTGTGTCTAAGTCTGCCCTCGTGGGGAGGCAAGTAAATAGGAATCCTTATGTTTAAGTGGATATTGATCTTTATAAGTAACGACTCATAAAATGCTGCAAAATTCACTATTGATGAAAAGAAATGAAAAACCATATTCTTTTTATTTATAAAACAACTGATTGGGTTTTGTTCAGATTACTGTTCTCATCTTGTTTTTCGTACAATGTTTCAGTCGGTGTAGCCTTCGACATTCGTCAAGCATGTTGGTCATTATCTTGGAAAAGAAAGAAGAAAAATTACTGGCTCCGTAGATGGTTTTGTATTCTTGAGGTTGTTTTTTGTTTTTTTTACCATAGTTTCACATGTGTGAAAAAAATTTGGTTGACGAATGGGAGGCAACTGTGATAAAGTTTGACAGGAGATTATCTCCCTTTTACCATTAAAATTTTAAGGAGGGGGGGGTTGTACAAATTTTTGTTTTTCCTACAATTAGAGGTTCCCATATGCTGCTAATTTCTATGCTTAGTGTGCTTAGTAATTTTTCTATTTTTAGTATATGTGTCATTTCTTGGAGTCGTCTGACTCTCCAGCTTGCATCCCTGTCATTTATTTTGAACTGATTGGTTTGTTTATAATTCAGATGGAAGTTTTTATTTATTTATTTTTTTTTTTTTTAAGCAAAGATGAAAATTTTTAAATCCATCATTTTAGGGTTCCTTTCTCCTCAACATTCTAACAAAACTAGGATTATAGTTAGAAGCAGCAGCAGCTATGAATGTTGTTTCACATTTCGACTCTCAATTGGACAAGCTTAAATCACTAGATTCTTTCAACCAATCAAAACTCAGATATTTGCTGCCTAAATCTCACTTATGCTAGTTTGGGGAGGGACAAAACACATGAGAAACATTTATATACTTCTGTATGCCTAGTGAAACACACCCATTAAATATTTTTGTAAATTTTTGAGATGAGGATTAATAATTTGAATTATTCAGACTACTGATCTCATCTCGAGTGTTATTCACATGTTTCGGCCAATATAACCTTTGTAGTGATCAGTGTTGACCGCTTGTTGGGATTGAGGTCACCGATCTGTAGGTTGTGTGTTCAATATTTCATAGGAGCTGTTGCATTGAAGGTCGGAGGTTGCCATTAATAGATGAGACATAGTAATAAACAATCAGGAGTAAGTTTACCAAGTACAGAAAAGGATAACATGTCTGTCGGGGCACGTGGAAAAATTGCATGCATCAACTTGGACAATTTGAATGAAAGAGAAAGACAGATAAAGGAAGTGGGTAAAGAAAACAAAACAGGCAGTAGAGAATACCCCCTATCATGACAAGGGCAGATAACCGGTGCATAATTGAATAATTGTGTGCAAGACGTATGTAATTGCATATCAGTTCCAAAAGGCATCTGCCCATAACACGCCTCCTTTAGATAGCCAGAGGCTAAGAAGAAAAAAGGTTGCAGCAGGAAAAGATATTAACAAAAGAGTTTGAAGCTTGTGTAACTGTGCGAAAACATCACAGGACGACATTGTGAATCGTAAGTGCGAATGATTGCGGGTGTAGACCGTATTGTTTTGCAGAGTCTAGGAAGCATGCGCAAGTGTCAGTATAGTTGGTTGAAGTTAGCTTGCGTTGGTCGCAAATGTGTCTATGTGGAAATTATTCCGTTCTGAGAAAAGCGAGTTGTACGAGGAAATTATTCCGTTCTGAGAAAAGCGAGTTGTTGAGATTAGCACATACGTTTGCAAGTGAGTCTGCGAGGAAACGGGTCCATCCGTAGAAAAGCATAGTGTCAATGTTGTTCATGTGATCAGTGTAATCAATGAATCAGTTGGATTGTGAACGTCCGGGAATGAGTTTCGTTGTGTGCAAGTTGCAGTTTAACTGCTGTTTGGCTGCGGTAACTTCTGTCGGTGAAGTCGTTGTGAGCTTCAGTAGTTTACAGTGTTTGCCAAATGTCCTTGTGAGTTTGCTTGTCGCGTTTGTTGCTGGAAAGTGTTGATATGCTATGAGATGTTGCTAGAAAGGGTTGGTATGCCATAATATGTTGGTGTAAAGAGTTGATATGCCATAACATGTTGGTGTAAAAAGTTGATATGCCATAATATGTTGGTGTAAAGGATTGGTATGCCATAACATGTTGGTGTAAAGAGTTGATATGCCGTAACATGTTGGTGTAAAGGGTTGATATGCCATAACATGTTGGTGTAAAGGATTGATATGCCGTAACATGTTGGTATAAAGGGTTGATATGCCGTAACATGTTGGTGTAAAGGGTTGATATGCCGTAACATGTTGGTCTAAAGGGTTGATATGCTGTAACATGTTGATGTAAAGGATTGATATGCTGTAACATGTTGGTGTAAAAAGTTGATATGCCGTAACATATTGGTGTAAAGGGTTGATATGCTGTAACATGTTGATGTAAAGGATTGATATGCTGTAACATGTTGGTGTAAAAAGTTGATATGCCGTAACATGTTGGTCTAAAGGGTTGATATGCTGTAACATGTTGATGTAAAGGATTGATATGCTGTAACATGTTGGTGTAAAAAGTTGATATGCCGTAACATGTTGGTGTAAAGGATTGATATGCTGTAACATGTTGGTGTAAAGGATTGATATGCCGTAACATGTTGGTGTAAAGGATTGATATGCCATAACATGTTGGTGTAAAGGATTGATATGCCATAACATGTTGGTGTAAAGGATTGATATGCCGTAACATGTTGGTGTAAAGGATTGGTATGCCATAACATGTTGGTGTAAAGAGTTGATATGCCATAACATGTTGGTGTAAAGAGTTGATATGCCATAACATGTTGGTGTAAAGGGTTGATATGCCATAACATGTTGGTCTAAAGGATTGATATGCTGTAACATGTTGGTGTAAAAAGTTGATATGCCGTAATATGTTGGTCTAAAGGATTGATATGCCGTAACATGTTGGTCTAAAGGATTGATATGCCATAACATGTTGGTGTAAAGGGTTGATATGCTGTAACATGTTGGTGTAAAGGATTGATATGCTGTAACATGTTGGTCTAAAGGGTTGATATGCTGTAACATGTTGGTGTAAAGGATTGATATGCCATAACATGTTGGTGTAAAGGATTGATATGCTGTAACATGTTGGTCTAAAGGATTGATATGCTGTAACATGTTGGTGTAAAGGATTGATATGCCATAACATGTTGGTGTAAAGGATTGATATGCTGTAACATGTTGGTGTAAAGGGTTGATATGCTGTAACATGTTGGTGTAAAGGATTGATATGCCATAACATGTTGGTGTAAAAAGTTGATATACGATAAAGCATTGCTGGGCTTGACTTTCTTTAAACATCAATATGAAGTCAAAAACTCTGTTGTTGAGATGACGTGTTGTCCATGAAGTAACATGGCTTTGTATTATATTTTTCGTTTGAGTATTTTCGGTTGTAAAGACGGAGAAAAAATATGGCAAACAGTGCAAGAAAATCACAGCACACGGGTACACATTGTTTTTTTTTTTACATAGGCATCACCATCAAGGCCAAGAGGCCACTTGAGGATAAGGGTTAAAGAGTGTACAGTAGAAATTGGACAATATAGTAATCGTTAGTAATGGAAATTCGGTAAATTTGTTAACTTATATGGAACGGCTCATCAAAAACTTGTTTACGTTAGACTTGAAGGCAACCATATTGTAGTCAGCTGGAAAGCAGGAAAATGGAAGACAATTCCGTAGGCGTGCAGTTCTAAGAAAAAAGCTTTGTTCATGGAATCTACACTTAGGTTAAGGCACAGATAAAGAGTGAGGGGAAACTAGTGATAGTGTTTTCTGCTAGGCGGATGTTTCTTGTGAAAGTTTGGTGAGGGGGGGGACCATAGAATGGAGCTCAGACGAGCACCTGCCATGAAAATAATGATAAAGCAGAGACAAACTCGCAACATCTCTTCTGTGAGAAAGAGGTTGCAGGGAAGAGAAAAGGACATCCCCCACAAGGCTACGAAATCTATTTTGAACTCTATTAAGGCAGGATAAGTCCTTTCTAGCATCTCCTGCCCAGATGTGGCGACAGTACTCCATCCTTGGATGTACCTGGCTCTTATATAGATAGAGAATTGCATCAGTAGTGAGATATCTATTGGATCGATAGAAGGATCCCACCATTTTTCCAGCGGCCTTGGCAACAGATTTAATGTATGTGTTCCATTTAAGATCAGGAGTAAAGATCAAGCCCAGAAGCTTGTCAAAACATGAAACCTCCCCAAGACGAGAGCCATTCATTTCAATTGATGCCAGATAGGCATCAGAACATTGATGATGTAAAGATAGGAGCTTGGTTTTAGATGTATTAAAAGTAACCAGCCACCTCTTTCCCCATTGTACCATGTGCTCAAGATCAGAGAAGAGAGAATCAGAGAGAACTTGGTCATTTACTGTCTTAGATGTGCTACCATAGATAGTAGTGTCATCAGCATAGATGTCTACGAATGATGTAAGGATGTGATTTGGGAGATCATTAATATAGATCAGGAAATGAGTTGGGCCCAGGATGGACCCATGAGGGACTCTAGCATTAATACAAAGAGCTTCTGATTTCTGCCCATCAACCACTACTCTTATGAACCTATCAAAGAGAAATGATTTAATAATTGAGAAGACATTTCCAGCTATACCATAGCTGTAGATCTTGTGAAGTAAACTTTTATGCCATACCCTATCAAAGGCCTTTGATATGTCAAGAGCAATTGCCCTAGAAAGGTAGTCTCTGTTGAGAGATTCGCTAATCCTATGAGATATAACTGTAAGCACATCTGCTGTAGATCTAGCAGAACGGAAACCATATTGCGTGTCACTAAGAAGAGTAATTCTGTTCTGTAACTACTTTCCCAGTTGACTACAACATGGTTGTCTTCAAGTCCAATGCAAACAAGTTCTTGTTCACCTGTCTCCTTAAATAATTAAATTCTACCCAACTTCCATCACTAACGATCATTACGCTGTGGTGATATCTATATATTAATACCAAAGCGTGTGTGTTATTTTCTGTGCCACGCTTACATCCGGGTCGTTTAATTGTTATGAACTCCCATTTCTTGTCATAAATAATTTTACCAAGAATTCTTAAGTTTTGGTTTCGGTTTTGATTATAACTGATTGCACTCCAGTAATCTATTTTTTTTTATAAATAATTTTATCAAGAATTCTTCATAAGTTTTGGTTTTGATTATGGTTAAAGGAACTCAAGTTATATATATATATATATATATATATATATAAATTCCTGTTCACATACACCTTTCAGGATAAAGCTAGAACCCAGAATTAGATAGAATCGAGCAATTGCATCGACAACGGACAACGCCAGACCCAAAGTGGGTTTCGATGTACTGCATCTCATCAGTGACGTGCTCCGACATAGGCGCGAACCCAGGTCGTCGCACTCATGAAGTGTGCAATACTGACAACCTAACGATATGGGCCAAGGCGCAATCTATTGACTATGCCTCGATTTTTTTAAATTCTTATATTTTCATCCAGTTCTACATTCTACGATGTGACGAGCAACGCGTCATATACAACTAAAATAGTTACTACTGGTATGCAGGCGGTAGATATCACATCTTACAAACTTAACTGAAATTAGCCGACTCCCCAGACACGATTACGGAACAACCTTATTTGTTGAGAGACATCACGTCCCTACGAAGGATGACCCGCCTTTTTTTTTTTTTTTTTCTACATATATTTATCTATCTATAATCTCCTCTTAATGTCTAATATATATATATATATATATATATATATATATATATATATTGTTTTCATAAGTTTTTATTTTGGTTTAGATTCAAGCTAATGCACCCAAATCATATGGATATATTTTTTTATTTTTGAAATCGCAACTTTATAATATGTAAAAATCGATAGAACATTAACTCTATAATAATATATATGCAATCTGCAAGAATTAAAATATATTTAAGTGTACTTTACGACCGGGTTTCGCCGGGCATTCGTGCTAGCTTAGATTTGGATTTTAACAAAAAAAAAAGTTACTATAATATCAGAGCGTCTCCATTTACACTGAACATCTACAGAATGCTGTCCCGCTAGTACTTATAATACTATAGGTAACAGTTTTGGCTAATTGGTTAGCATTTAGTTTTCACAAGTTATTTCAACTCATTATTGGTGGCATTAAAATATTCCCAAAATGACTCGGTCGTTCACAGTCAGCATTCATACCATTTAAAATCGCATTTCTTCTAGCTCAGGTATTTTATGCAAGTTATTTTTTCCCTTCTTTCTCTTTTTCTTTGTTACTTTCTTCTTTTTAATTTTTGTTAAGCTAGACTGACCAAGTCTCAAAGTAGATGTGTCAGTCTTTGTCTTTTCTCTCTCTCTTCTTAAGGCTTATATTGGTGTCAGTCACATGACCAAATACGTGAGTGGATTGTATGTACGTGTTTAGTGGATGATTGGATGATTGCAATAGGTTACAAGTACTTTTAGCAGTGGTTATGACATATGTCATCTCATAACAGAAATAGACATGTTAACGAGGTAAGGTTTACAGAAAATGGCACACATCTTTGCTCTTTCTGGTTCTTCATAAACTGTTTGTGCGAAAATAAAAATATGTTTGCTCATGGTACAATTGATAATAGAAATACAGCTTCTAAAATCCTAACTCACCTAGTCATAATATGTAACAATATATATATATATATATATATATATATATATATATATATATATATATAAATAAATGACAAAAATTCAAATTTCAAGATGTTGACCATCTTACCGTTTATTTCTTTAAGTAAGTTGACAAGCACAATTCTTGTTTGAATTTATTCCACCATTAACTCATCAGAAGAAAAATCAATTTTAAAAGAAAATAAAGGCATATGGCCATGATTATAAAATCCGAAAATTGGGAGAGAAGTTACAATTATTTTTTTATTTTGTTATGCCAATATATAGCAAGTGGTAAAATGATTTATGGCAAAATCAATTATTTATTAATGTATGTATATTTTTTTTATTTTTACTACCAAATTTTATTCAAACTAGTTATAACTAGTAGTTAAAATATAAATACAATCCTACCAAATATTTGTTTTAAATAACTTGTTTCACATCGCCATATATGTTTTTTTTTGTTTTTTTTTTACATGGAGGTCACCACTTATCAAGGCCTGGAAGCCACTCGAGGATAAGGGTTATTACGTGTACAGTAATCAATGGGATAGCATCGTAGTAATCGTTAGTATTGGAGATTTGATAAAGTGTCTTACTTAAGGGGGAGGTTCATCAGGAATTTGTTTATGTTGGACTTGAAGACATCCAAGTTGTAGTCAGGTGAGAAACAGGAAAACGGAAGAGTTCCACAGGTGTGCATTTCTAAGAAAGAAGCTTTGTTCATGGAATCTACGTTTTGATTTAGGCACAGAGAATGAGTGGGGAAAATTACTGACAGTGGTTCAGCTAGACTGGTGTTTTTCGTGAAAGATTGGCGAGGGGGGCCAAGAGATTGGAGTTCGGACGAGCACTTGCCATGGAAATAACGATAAAACATAGACAGGCTCGCAACGTCTCTGTCAAGGCAGGATAGGCTGTTTTTAGCAGCTCCAGCCCAGATGTGGCAGCAGTACTCCATCCTTGGACATACTTGGCTTTTATACAGATAGAGAATTGCGTCAATAGTGAGATATGTTCTGGAGCGGTAGAAGGATCCCACCATTTTCCCAGCGACCTGGGCAACAGATTTTATGGACGTGTTCCATTTCAGATCAGGAGTAAAGGTCAAACCCAGAAGCTTGTCAAAACATGGAGCCTCCCCAGACGAGAGTGTTTTTAGTTTTGCTGTATCACATCTCTTCATTGTGGTTAGGCTTGCGAGTGCTTCAAGCTGAGATTGAAACATTTTGCTAGCAGTCAAATTTCTTAGCTGTTGTGCAGTCAGCACAAGCTACATAGCAATTGAAATCTTAATGCCTATACAGGCATTATAAGCTGCTTAGTATACATCATTCTTTTACAAATAGCTTTTGCATTATCACTAACGACATCCAGTGATTTCATTTACCCAAGTGCTCAACCCATGAAGATGGAGGTGAGATCAATTTTTAATTTTAACTTATGCGTTTAAAATATTTTTGACATGAACAATTATTTATGATTTTTTTTTTTTTTCAGCCTTGCGTCCAATTAACAACGATATGGAAACTGTGAGTGCCTGTGATGCTGATGATGAGGGCAGCAACAATGTGGAATTGTGTTCTTCTGCTGAAGAATCTGAAGTTGCACCAGTTGAAGAGATTCCTCCGGTCACAAATATTGGAAGTCTGTCACCAGTGCTGACACACTTACCATTATCAGCTTCTGTTTTCAAGCCACCAAGAATGTCGATCACATTTCTGATGCTGGCTTCCTTATTCATGGGCCTTTTACTTGGTTTGGTAACAAAATATTCCCTTGGTACGTTCACACCATCAATTTTTTTCTGTTAAAGAGTATTTTTCTAGATACGTCTGCTTTCATATGAAGGAAACGGGTATTTTATAATCCTGTTTGTCATTACTGGCTTCTTGGGTTTTGTCCAGAATTCACGTTATAATAAAACAAAAACAAAATGAAAAGTCTGTATGGTGAACTTTTTTTTTTTTTTTTTTTTCTTTAACTCCTATTCACCCCTAACAAGGCATATCGCCACTATTTGGGGCCATGCCTAGGAAACATTAACATGATGTTGGTTTACGTTACATTTAAACTTCTGCATATCAGTACAGTCAGGGAAAGAGGTAGCAGGAAGGAAATTCCAAAGTCTAGCTGCTTGAGGTAAGAAACTATTAGAGTAGAAAGCTTTCTGGGATTTAGAAACCCCAACAGTGAAGAGGTGTGATTTTGTTGCTAAGTGGGTTTATCGGTGATATGTACGTCGAGGGGGCACAAGTAAAACGAGTTCATCAGAACACATTCCTTTAAAATATTTGTAAAACAGGCACAGAGATGTAACATTACAGGGTTGGAGCTTAGTTGACAAAGTGGGATATATTAGATTGAAAACTCTTTTTTAGACCCTATCCAAGAGGAAAGACTAGTGGTAGATGCACGAGCCCAGATGTGGCAACAATACTCCATGCATAGGCGAATGGTGGCCTTGTAGAGTTACAGGATACTGGTAGGTATGAGTAGTCTTCTAGCACGATAGAGGGAACCCACCTTCTTTGCAGCAGCCTTCGTAATGTCCTCTATATATTTGTTCCAATTCGTATTATCCGTGAATGTTAGACTGAGGAGTTTGAAGTTTGTACATACCCATGATGAAACAAAAATATCATATTTCAAAAATCACATCAATTGATCAAGTAGTTTTATTTTTAAATAAGAAAATCAAATGACTGTCTCATCTGCCATATTGAGAAAAAAAAATCTACAGAAACAAAGAGAAATAACTCAATACTTTATACTAGATGTTTGTTGTAATGCCTACAAATTCCCATTAATCACTTAAAACTGATTATTTTTTTATAAAAATGAAAGTACTTAATGAATTTATATGATTTTTGGAACATGATATTTTCGTTTCATCCTTCCTAAAAATGATATTTTCGTTTCATCTTCCTAAAAATTTTTGTGGACCTTTTTGATTAGGTGTAGGGAATTATTATGGTGCACGCTTAAAGATTAATAGGAATTAGTATTACTGCAAAAATTAGCACATATTTTTCTATATTTAACTTGTCAAAGGCTACTGACATATTTCCTTTGACATAAAGCATTTCTGAATCAAAGGGCGATAACTTTTTCTGTTTTTAATGTCTAATTTTACATAATTCTGTTTGGGGGGGGGGGTTGTATGCGCAATTCCTTGTGGCATTGTGTAATCTATTATATAAAAATTAAAGTACTTTTTCAAGTATCAGTGCTTCTTACTTGAAAGGTTTCATTTTGTTTTTTTCTTTTAATTATTCACCTGAAAAAACTTTTCTTTGAAAAATGTTTTTTGAATCTTTGCAGATCCTTATTCTCATGAACAATTATCAGAAGACATAAATGAGATACATCGAATGGTAAGATTTTTGAAAATATTAATATAATCATAAGGGCCTCGTCCGAACAAGTCCATGTTGCCATTTATGAGGGTCATTCCAAAAGTAAAGCCTCCTATTTTTATTTTTAACTCAAAAAAGTTTAAGAGCTACAAAACCAGGAGTGATACCATTAAAATGAGCAAACTTTTGTGCTACAGAATTTATTTTTCTACATAGTCACCACCATTCTTAATACACTTTTACCAGGAATTCAGTGATGCATCTCTGCTTTTGATGCAGGGGTTGCTCTTTTAGAGTCTCACACCATCAATATGTGCAACACAGAGATGGAACTTTCAGGGCATGAATGCATAAGTTAAGTCATCATAACAATGCAATTTGTAATCCCATCTGATCCATTCAGGCAGAATGAAAAAAATAGGAGGCATTACTTTTGGAATGCCCTTTGTAGTATTTTTAAATCATTTAGTTATTAATATTTGAAATATTTAAAATCGTGCCTTTATGGCTAAATTTACCAAATATTCAAAAGTGGGATGAAATAAAATATTAAAAAAGAATTTTTTTTTTTACTACAACATGGCAAAGAGAACAACTTCATCTACTTAGGAAACTCAATAAACGAGGAATACAGTATGGACTATGAGTTGCTGTGCAGGATAGATAAGGCCTCAGCAGCATTTAACCAGCTTTGCAAGGTTTAGAGAGACAAGAAATTTACACTTAGATCTAAATGAAGATTTTATAACATCAACATTTTGTTCACACTTCTGTATGGAAGTGAAACTTTGCATCTTAAAATCAGCCAAGAAAAGAAATTAGATGCGTTTAATTTGAAGTGTCTTAGAAGAAGGATTCTAGGGATTGAATGGAGTAATCAAATTACCAACCAAGAAGTCAGAAATCAGCTGGTAGTGTTGCCAATAATCTGCAAATGACGGCTAGACTGGGTCAGACATACTCTAAAATTGATCCCAGAGAGAATTGCCAACAAAGTTCTCCAATGAACCACTGATGGAGAAAAAATGGCATGAAAACCAAAAATGAATGGGGGAAAAAGATAATTGAGAGAGATTTGATTGCAACGGAAAGAAACTGGACGGACACTGTGAATCTGGCAGGAGTTCATAAGTGCAACAAAAAGAGTCATTTATTAATCACTTTCTCCCATTTTCCCACATTAGAGCAGTAGCATGCAGGAGAGTTTCTCCTTTCTCTCTTAATCAGCCACTACCATTCTCTCACTCTCTCTCCGTTTATAGCAGACTTTTATTAACACTTGAAGTACTTTTTTAAAATTTAGTTGCCTCAATAGGAAATGACTTCTATTTTCCTTATACCAAGGAGATTTTCGATGAGATAAACAAATTTTTGCTTGAAATAGTCTAGAGTAGGGGTTCCCAACCTGGGAGGCTTATACCCCCTAGGAGTGTGAGAAAAATTGACATAAAAATTAGGATATTGACTATATATTACTCTTTTGCATTTTTTTTCTTTTGCAATGTACTAACTTCTTGCTTTTAGTTTAGGATTAAGTATTGTTATTAAGCGGCCATTAAATACATGACTGAATAGATTTGATCCGACCATGTACGAGTTCAGAATGCCCTAAAGTTTAGGACCTAAACTGAACGTGTTAACGGTATTAAACGAGTTCAGCTGCTGCAGCACTGCTTGGCGACTGATGTTTGTTCAGAATATCTATATACGACAGGGTAGAACAATAAAACTGTCGCCATAAAAAGACATGATTCCATTTCCATTTGATGAAAACTAGTTTCCTTTTTTTGTTGCAGGCCATCACCTAGTTTGCCAGTGTGTACACATGCCCAGAGCGATAGAAGCCTTCTATCATATCTGAAAGTGATACAATGTTCAACGAGCGAGATCGGAGACGCGCCACTGTATAACTCATGCTCTTTACCGATCCAATATATGACTACAGGACCATTGCCAGCACCCTCAAAATACAAATCCTGATGGTTCAATGCTTGAGAGCACAGCTCAACAAAGTTTCCACGTTTATGGTCTTTGGTGTGGTTTCAAGTGAGGACCACATCATGTCACCTCACATGTCACCTCACATCTTCAAAGTTGGCTTGAAAGTCAACACCAAAGTGCATCTGGATGTGCTGAAGTGTGTGGTGATTCCCTGGTGCAATCAGGTCACCGCTGGCAAACCCTGGGTGTGGCAGCAGGACTCAGCACCAGCCCACATCCAAAGAGAGCTAGGCTTCGCTTCAGAAGGAGTGATACAACTTTGTACCTCTCTTTTAT
The DNA here is from genome assembly GCF_053919585.1 of Euprymna scolopes. Lineage (NCBI taxonomy): Eukaryota > Metazoa > Mollusca > Cephalopoda > Sepiida > Sepiolidae > Euprymna > Euprymna scolopes. Next base: position 156,072,382 of record NC_136485.1, on the reverse strand, counting down.
TGGTCCACCCCTCCTCCCCTGACCTGAACCCGCTGGGTTACTTCTTTTGGTCATACGTTGAGAACATCACCAACATGACCTCCCACAACACCAAAGCCAGGCTGATCACCGTCATTCACCGAGTATTCACCAAACTCCTGCTGGCACTTGTAAAAAAGGCATGCTCCCAGTTCTGGACCTGTATCAAGGCAGTGATTGAGGCTGAAGGTGGCTACATTGAATAAATGTCAGCTCTACTACATAATCAAGTTACCTGAATTGATTTTTTCGATAAAAATTAAAAAATAAAGTTGTAATGTTATTTTCTTTATGGTGACAATTTTATCGTTTCACCCGGTACTAAAACTCTATTTAATATTTTCCTTTTTGATAAAGTATTAGTCGAAATTCACAAAATTCGTACTTGAACACACTATAAATTTTAGTGCGTGTGGATCAAAAAAAAAAAGGTTGTAAACGAAAATAAGTCTTTAGTCATTTTTAGTAAAATTGCAAGTAGTTTTCCAACTCAGTTATTTTTATTACCTACCCTTGATGAATAAACTCACTGGGTGTTTAATCTAATGTGATTGCAATATTTTATTTACTCTGAAAATTGGCAATGAATATTAAAAAGTTAATTGGAATAAAAATATTGAATTTATATTCTTTTTAATTCTTTCTATTTTCTATGTGAACATCTCTGATTATTTTACTGTCCAGTCAAGATGAATGATTTATTTTTCCCTCGTCATATAACATCACTTCTCTCTCTACATAAAATTAAGACTGTTCATATGCAATAGTAATTGGAATCCAAAGGAACATAACAATAAAAAGAACAATTACAGAGTGGTAAAAGAAAGTCCTTGTTTCGAGAATGGAGGAAAGAACATAAATAATATATATCTGCAGACACAGTTCCATGTTGATAAATGTGTTTTTGTTTGTTTGTCAAACTGTGTTGGACACAAACAATCATGACTCCTAATAGTTTAACAACTTATTGCTTCCTTTTTTTTTTTTTTTTTTTTTCACTTGCTGCCTTTTTTCTGCTTCTTTTATTTTCTCCAAGTCCAAAACAAAAACAATATTCAGTGCCATTAGTAGAATGTATAAAATAAATATTGGAACAAAGACAATATTCAGTACAATTAGTAAAATGTATAAAATAAATATTGGAACAAAGACAATATTCAGTGCCATTAGTAGAATGTATAAAATAAATATTGGAACAAAGACAATATTCAGTACAATTAGTAGAATGTATAAAATAAATATTGGAACAAAAACAATATTCAGTGCCATTAGTAGAATGTATAAAATAAATATTGGAACAAAAACAATATTCAGTGCCATTAGTAGAATGTATAAAATAAATATTGGAACAAAAACAATATTCAGTGCCATTAGTAGAATGTATAAAATAAATATTGGAACAAAAACAATATTCAGTGCCATTAGTAGAATGTATAAAATAAATATTGGAACAAAAACAATATTCAGTGCCATTAGTAAAATGTATAAAATAAATATTGGAACAAAGACAATATTCAGTACAATTAGTAGAATGTATAAAATAAATATTGGGACAAAAACAATATTCAGTACCATTAGTAGAATGTATAAAATAAATATTGGAACAAAAACAATATTCAGTACCATTACTAAAATGTATAAAATAAATATTGGAACAAAGACAATATTCAGTACAATTAGTAAAATGTATAAAATAAATATTGGAACAAAAACAATATTCAGTGCCATTAGTAGAATGTATAAAATAAATATTGGAACAAAAACAATATTCAGTGCCATTAGTAGAATGTATAAAATAAATATTGGGACAAAAACAATATTCAGTACCATTACTAAAATGTATAAAATAAATATTGGAACAAAAACAATATTCAGTGCCATTAGTAAAATGTATAAAATAAATATTGGAACAAAAACAATATTCAGTGCCATTAGTAGAATGTATAAAATAAATATTGGAACAAAAACAATATTCAGTGCCATTAGTAGAATGTATAAAATAAATATTGGGACAAAAACAATATTCAGTACCATTAGTAAAATGTATAAAATAAATAGTTGATTTTAAATTCTTAGGACATTGGATGAATTTACATTTTCTCACCTCGTAGAATAGAAGAAGTGTGATTATAAGGATAAACTCTTATTCTATATTTTAAAATCAGTTTTAATTATGCATCACGTCATCAACAAAGAGCAAGAGATCATGAACTTGTTTAAGTTACAAATTAAGAAAAAATCCCAAAGTTAACAACTTAGCATGGATATATCTGTTCTGGTTGAACTGTATGTCCATTGTCCCATGAGATCACACATGCTTTATGTGTTTTGATTGGAAAATGTATCAATCACTCTATGTGACAACATAAACTTAAACAAAAGAAAATGGTCCATCGCTATATAATTGCTACAAATTTTTCTCCTGGGGATAATTTTTTTTTTTTTTTTTACATTGATTTTTGGGTAACCTTTTATTATTAAAAACAATGTTAAATTTAAATTTTAAAATGCAGCATTTTTTTTTAAAGTTTTTTTTTTTTTTTTATCTTTTAAGATAAGATAGGTTAGCTGGGATTTGTGTTGAATCAGAAATGTCCATATAAATGCAAATTTGTCAAGTTTGATCTTTGATTCTCTTTCAGAATGAGATGCATTTGTTGAAGGAAGAAAACGAACACATGCGCAAATATGTTGAATCACTGAAAGGACACATAAACAATTTGCAAAATTCCAACAAGCAGGAATTGTCTGATGAGTTGCGACAAGTAAACCAATTGCTCAAAGGTCGGATTGATGAACTTGACCGACAAATCCTGGTTGTGCAACAAGCAATCAGTGGAGTAAAATCTGGAGTGCAGACACCAAAAGTATTGGATGATAAAAAGCAAGATCATCAGTGTGAGTTTCGTGTTAATTATTGTTAAAATTTTAATTAGTAATGATTTTTTTTTTAAAGATATTTAGCAACCCAAGTATTATTTTAAAAAATTGAAATTTAATTTTCTGTTGTTAATATACTCTTTTCGTATGATTATTAAGATTGGTTTATTGTTTCCAATACTGAAACGGCTGCTATCAGATTAGGCCGTCTGAAGATGCTTGCTTCCTAAAATGCACCAAACATTTATGTTTTTTTTTTTTTTTTCCATTTGCAAAGCCAAAAGCAAAAACAATAGTTTTTCCTCTACAAAACAACCAAACCAAACACCATTAATAAATATTTGAAGATATGAAGGCATTGGAGCATAAAACCCTTTTTTCCAAAATTACTGGGTTCAGCATTAAATAACTTGAAAGGGGCTGATATACCGTAAAACAACCAAACAAATCAATGCCGATCACTCAGCAGCTGATTTTTCATACAAATTAAGAAACCTTAGTAACACCTTTCAACATAACTACCTAACTGCCTATTATCACAAACTGTAACTAAGTTACAACAAATATTAGTAAGAAATGTGTTAGAACTGATTTAAGAACTGGGGTTCAATAGCACAAATACTCTTTAAAAGAATTGATCACTCACAGAAAAAGATAACCCTTGTCCCTGAGTGGTTTCCGGGCCTTGATAAGTGGTGACCACCGTGTAAAAAAAAAAAAAAAAAAAAGAGGGGGGGGGGTCACAAAAAAAATTTATTAAATTAGATATTCCTTAAAGGTTATGCTAGGCAGCATAAAATGGTCTCAGCCAAAGAGGAGGTGGAAAAAATTGCTGACCATATTTAAAGAGAACATCTGTTATTCTTTCTCATATGCACTTTTGATAATGTCCTATTAGCTGGAACTCTGCAGAGGGGTAAGACCTCTTCCCTCTCCAATTGAACCACCTCTTGTATGGGATACTGGTGGTGAAGCAGTCAATGATCTTGTTGCAGAAGTGGTCACTTGATGTGCAGCATTCCACGTTGGCTCTAGTTTGGACTATACGGGTGGTTGAGAAGGCCTGACCTGATTAATCGGCTGGTCATGTCAAGTTCTATCATATACAGGGCGTCCAAAAAGTCACTGAAAACTTTTGAACTTATGTAGATTCTATATTTTTTATATCTTTCTGTAATTTTAGCACAATCTGACTTAGACCTTGGGAAATTTAAAAAAAGAAAAAAAAAAAAAAATTGCAAAATCAAACCATCTTTATTTATGAAAAATAATGTCCTTTTAAATGTTGTCCATTTGCAGCTTTGCATATTTGTGCTCTTTAACAAATATCACTCCCAAAATTGTAAAGTAACAACAAAAAATGGGGCTCTACTAATAGTGGAAAGTAGAAACGGCACTAACACTATGCTGGTTCAACTAATAGAGGCATAAAATAACAAATATATAAACTCTTTACTATAAATAACAAACTTTTATGAAACAAGTCTCCATGGCCGTCAGACCAAAGATCACAGTGTAGTATCTGTTCTGATGCTACACTTCACCTTTTCTGTCTTCACTCAGTGAAGGAGAAATCCTTCATGACAGACAATTTTTATTTTTTTTTGTCGTCAGAGTGCCATTTCTTGGGGAGCTGGATTTTCCTCACATTAAAACCCTACCTTGTGTCTAACTCTGCCCTCGTGGGGAGGCAAGTAAATAGAAACAATTATCAAGAATGGGAGTTTTTTTTTTTTGTTTGCTTGCTTTAAGAAAATGTTAAAGTGTTAGAGCTTCATTCCCTTTTGATTTGATTTTAATTTAATTTTTTTTCTTCCTCCCTTTTGCTTTATCTTTCTATTTCATGTTTTTTTTTTGTCTTGTCATCTTCATGGTCACATTTTGTCTTGCCCCCCCCCCTTTTCCTCTTCTGTCAGAAAATGTTAATTATGGCATATTTCAAACAATTCATGCGTAGGTGAGGTAGAAGACTTGTGTTTCATCAATAAATGACTTCCTGTTGTTCTTAGGTCATTTATGTATGGTTATTAGGATTGGTATGTAAAAAAAGAGTATTTAGATTAACACCCTTTTCTAATCCCCCCCCCCCCCCAGTATAATACTGTTTGTTTTTAGGCTATCATGAATGAACATCTTTGGTGGGAAGAAATAAAAAGACACAATTATTTTAGAATTTAGAGTGGGGGGGGGGGGCTTTCCACTTGGATTTAGATTTATTAATAAGGTTAAGAGTTTTTTCAGGAAGGACACTCCAACTTAGGGTTAGTGATTAAGTAAGAGTAAGTAAGAGATTAAGGAAAGTTTTTTTTTTTAGGGAGGCTTAGGATAAGTAATGTTTTCTTATAAACTTTTCAGCATTGACCCCCTCCCCCTCCTTCAAATCTACAGAATTTATCTCTCATAGCAAAATATTCTTTTCGGTTAACTGCCCTAAAAATCTAGAATAGCCTAGAAACAGATGATCATTTTATGGTAAAGTTCCTATGTGTGATAAGGAATTCATGTTGATTGCAGATGTTTTTGCGATTGATCACTCGTGCCTGTAGTATAAGCACACAAAAACATGAATACTTTCGAGAAATTGGTGAGAAGTGAGGAGATGTTGCTGTGGCTGTGAGAAAAGATAAAAAGTGAAGTAAAGATCCAGAGTGTCACAATTCCAAACCCTCTCTTATATTTTAACTAGCGGTGAGATGGCTGGCGTTTCCCAGTTATAAAATGCGGTTAAATAAAAAATTTAAAAATGTGACTTGAGTGCCATCTTATCGTGTTAAAAGAAAAAAAAAATGGCATGTAGTGGTGGGCGCACATAAGAAAGTTGAGAATTTTAAAAGATAGGAGAGAGAAAAAAGAAAATGCCACATGGTGGATGCGAGCTTGGGGAAGTTAAGTTCGTAAGTGAACACATTATCGATCGGACCACGATGACACAGATGTTATGTTGCAAATTTAGCTTTTTAAAATGAAATGACGAATTGACCGTTCGCATATATGCGATTAACAAACAGCATCGAAACCAAGGTTTTACCTGACCTCCCTTCCCTTCAAACAAAATGATAATCAACGACTTTTTCTAATTTTTCGATATTATGTGTCCGAGAGATCATTCTTTCTAAAGGTACCACGTTCATACTGCTTCGATGCGGATAACAAAAGTTTTTAGCAGACATACAAATACACACACTGACAGCTGAGATTTATATTATAGAAGGTCAAAAGTTAAGACCCCAGAAAATCATGCGCAGGGCATATTACGCATGCAAAAGATCTAGTGAGAAATTCCCAGATGATGATTAGGGTGAATTCACCAAAAATCGTGTGTGAAACTATCCAGTATACCCAAGATGGCAAAATGAAAAAACAAAAAAACATTTACTGACAAAGAACATTATACAAAACTAAACGCATACCAAGTATTTCAAAGCATTAAATGCTGTAAAGAAAAACACCCCAAAGACTTCCAATGTTTCAAACCAGGAAAATCTATAACCAATCATATTACCTAAGTGAACTTTAAGAAGTCTTAATCAAAATGCACAACAGAGCAGTAGGTCTAGATGAAATACAGTATGAATTCCTGAAACAATTACAGTCAATATCTATATATATCTACTTTAAATGTATATGACTCTGTAGTGAAATAACAAACCTGCAGAAAAATGCAACAGTGATTTCAATTTTCAGGTTAACAAAATATACAAACAATCCTAATAATATTAAACTGATTGAAGAAAGTTCTGGGAGTCATCATAATTTGGCTTATCAACAAAAAAGTTTTAATAAACGTAAACAACAAAGAATAAATTTTGTTTCTTTATCTGTAGAGCCATTTTAATTTTGGTCCCCTGACAAAGGAGGGATTGGACCAAGTAATTCACTTCGGTTTTGTTCATTCGTTTGGTCAAATTTTTATCAATAAAACATGGGACATTTTTGAAATTTGTACAAACCTTAGTCATAGTGAAAGTAAATTTTTGCCAGAATGGATTTTCCGGGATAACTCTAGTTGTCCCCTTAGGGGGCATTATAGCAATATAATTGCCCCCATATCATTCGTCCATTCATTTGTTTGCACTTTTCTTTATAACAACTCCTTGGATTTTTTTAAAAAAATTTGCACAAACATTAGTCATGGTGAAAGTAAATTTTTCACTCATGGAGAGGGACTTTGCATGCTTGGCTTGTTTCAATTTTATATTGGTAATCATTTTAAAATCCATATTAGTAAAAAAAAAAACAAACAAAAAAAACAATATATGCATGAAAAATTGGCACTTTTTCCATTAAATAATGTTTCACTGTAATTGATGAGTATCAATATTAATTTAATTTTTAATTGTACAATCAGTATTTTTGTAATTCATTGAACCGTTAATTATTGTTGGTACATTTTCTAAAGAATTTCTGTTTTCGTTAAATTCTTTTTATTTCCTAAATATTTTAATTTAATAAAACTACATGTTATATTCGTATTCACAATATTTAGCTTATTTTTATAATCAGCTTTTATTTTGATTTTATTTATTCTTGGATTTTTATTTACTTTTTAATGCTCTTTTCTTTTTGCAGCAGATGTAATTCAAAATCTAAATGAACCTGCATCAAATAATGACCCTGGATCTCAAGCCGGGATAAACAGATCTGATCTTGATCATCAAACCAAGTTGCTTCATCCTGACTCCAAGTCTCAAATTGAACTACCCCATTCTGATCCTAAAACTGAAGGGCTCCATCCCAATCCGGAATCTACAATGCAGCTGCTTTATCCTGATCCAAAATCCGAAAGGAAGCCACCTAATTCCGATCTTGAGTCTGAAATTGAGCTGTTCCATCCTGATCCTGAGTTTCAAATTGAACAGCTCAATTCTGATCTCAAGTCTCCAGCTGAGATACACAATTCTATTAGTGATCCTTCCCATGACGATATAATTAAAATTCATAATTCTCCTGAAAAACAAGTGCCTGAGGAGAGCAAAGGTTTAATTTTCAATCCAGATTCTGCTGATCATATATTATCAGTTTCTGGCGGTTCTCTAGTTGATACCTACCAAAATGATGCTTTTGTTGTTTCTGATGAAATAACAAAGCCTGAGAACAAAGCCATTGAAAGCATCGCTGCTTTGCAGATGAAACTGGTGGAGGAGAAAAAGCGAGCTGACAATTTGGAGAAACTTTATATTGAGTTGAAAAGTTCAGTTGAAAACCATAAAAGTCTTGACCGTGATGCATCCGCTTTGCTCTCTGATTCTAGGGTGGAAATAGTTCCAGAAAAAAAAGCCAAAGCAACGAAAGCATCATATTGCTTGCCTTTAGATAAAGATTGCAGTGACAGAATGGATTGGCTTAATCGTGATGCCATGTTACAGTTGATCACATCTGTTATTTCAGATATTCCACCCCAAGCTGAACAGTGGAAACAGTACATTAGCCAAAAATTACAAAACTTGCTTGATCCGCAAGAAGTTGATGAGGAGTTACAGGTTGAACAGGAAAACAATTTAAATGGTAAAGCTAAAAAACTTAAGAGTTATATAAATCAAATGCTGAATCAACTTAATAAAGCCAAGGAAAATTTGCATGCAAATTTTGAGAAAACTTTGCACAAGATCCAGAAAGGAACACGTAAATTTTGGAATAAAAATGTCTTAAACAGTGAAAAAGAGCGTAAGTTTAAGGAGTCAAAAGAAAAGCGACACGATAAGAAATTCGCAAATATCAGAAAATCGGAGGCGAAATCTGAAGATTCCAGTTTACAGTTGGAGAATTACATGGATGGAACAAAAGAAGATATAATAAATCCCAAAATGGAAGAATTTCGACAGCGTCAAGAAGACTTAGAAATTGTTGAAACAAATAAAAATATTAAAAAGTCTTCTAAGAAAATGAAATCCTCTATAAAAGAAAAGAGATACCAAGAACAACGCGAAAGATCTGATGAGGACAAGAAACGACGTCCGTACAAATCGGATAACAAAAGTAAAAAAAAAAAACATGAACTAAAGAATGAGAAATATGGGCCGCAAAAATCAGACGAAGAAAAATATCGGCCACATAAATCGCACATTGATCATGATGATAAGGATGTCAAGAAACATTTGCCGTACAATGAGGATAAGAAACATCAATACAAATCTAATGATATGGAACACGGGACATACAAAATGAATACTGACGACAAGAAACATCAATATGATGATGATGATGATAATGAGAAAGACAAGTCACAAAAATCAAAGAATAAAAAAAAATATCGTTTGGAAGAATATAAAGATGACGATGAAAAGGAAACCAAGAAACACCCAGCTAAAAAGACGAGGTCAGATGATACAAAAAAGCATTTAAAAAAGCAGAAATACTTGAACAAAAATATCAAGATTATTGACAAAAGTTTGTTCAATGCAAAATCCCCTTCTGAAAAAAGAAATCAGAGAAAAACAGAAAAATACAATGACACTAAAAAATATGCGAAAGATGAAAAAAACTTCCGAAGGAAAAACAACAAGAAATCTAAAACTAATCCCAAGATAAAAGTCCAATCTACAAAAAGCTGTGATCAATTTTCAGTCAATCTTGAAGACTCTATCAATACAATTTCGAAAGAGCGGTTTCAGCGCATGAACGTTGAAACTATTTTGCGGATGTCCAAGAAGCTATCAAATTTCAATAAACAATGCAAACATTTTTCCCCAAAATTGGTGAAAGAGTGGTCAGCCTGTCAACAAATGTGGTGGACACTGTGTGGACGAGGCCTTTTGTCAGGCCAATTGCGGAAATCCAAATGCCAACGCTACTTACTTACTTGGCAAATATCAGCCGCTATTTCCCTGGATGGCGGTGGTAAACCAGGCTGTGATGACTGTGGTTGCCAAAAGAGAGCAGTAAAGGATGATTTGGATCCGAGCAATGAAGACCGGTGGGTTTTTATTTTTGATATTCTATCTTTGTAATGATGTGCTAAGGCATTTCATGTTTTTATGAACACTGTCATCTTTCATATTTTGGTGATTTGTTAGTATTGAGAAAAAAACCACCCAACTTATTGATGTTTAAGTGACTGCAAGTATTTTATGACTTAACTTTGTGATGAATATGGAGATATACTTGTGAATAGTTTTTTTTTTTTTTTTGTCACTATTTAGAAAATAAATTATTTGGAAGGATTTTTGACCAATAAAAATTGAGTCAGGTCAGTCATAAAGTTATGACCAGTAATGTAATTGGTTGGTTTTGCTAAAAGATCTGAAAACGATGTTTGCTTTTTTATTAATTCAAGTCATAATGAAAAAAAAACGGTAATGATAAAAAGATGACTACATTTACATAAATAAACATACATTTAATCTTTCACAGGTATGTACACGGGACATAATACAGGATGCATAAAAGGAGAGTTATTAAAAAACATAAATACTATGGAAAAGTCTCTGGTATAAATCTCTAGAAGGTAAACACAGAGAATGCTTAGGCATATTAATAAAATACAACTTATTTTGTATAAAGTGCTATGCTGAAATACCTCTCTGGTCATTCTGTCTCAAGTGCTCGATGACAACGCAACAAAGAGGTGAAAAAAAAAAAGTCTGGTTTGCTTTCAGTCCAATATTGGAAAGTAATTACACTCCAATTTCTAATCTCACAATATGCATCTGCAAAATGTTTTTGTGCTTCAAAACTCCAGATACACATCTCACTTGTTGCTTGTATAGTCCAAGGGAAATAACTTAAAAATAATTCAAGGGACGTAACTCGTGACTATATTAAGCCAACATTACTTTTCTCATTCTATTAAATTCTTTCTCAACTCACGAAAATTAATATGCTGCTAAATTCGCCAGACTAAATGTGCTGTTCATTATATGAAATATATTTTTTCTCTCTTGTTTTACAGTTTTTAGAAAAAAAAAATAATGAAATCTGGTTCAATTGTCTCCCATGATTTTCTTTTAACTAAAATTCCTTAGAGATTGTTGAAGTTTATTAATTGAAGATGATATTAAAATATAATGAAATTATTATAATGTCAGCAAAGATAACTATTGGTGACATAAATTATTTTCAATCAAATACTGTTAGGAAATTATTCAAAAGTCCAAATTTATTTTGTTTACTTTCTAATGTTATATTAAAGAATTCACTCTTAACTTTATTCATTATTTATCTTTGTTTTTTCCTGTCCAATCCGGTATCTTACTTCCTGAAATAACAAGATGTCTAACTGTTGTAAGATCACCGAAGTTAAGCAATGATTAGCCTGGTCAGTACCAGATGGGTGACCATTATGGAATACCAGGTGTTGTATGTAGGAGGATATTAACATCTCTTTGCAAGAACTGCAAAAACCTAATGTTATCAGCTTTCCTGAGGGGGATATACAAGTGACTGGGGACTGCTCATGAATTTGATATTTTCATGAAACTTCCTCTGAAGAAGAAAGATGTTTTTTTTTTTTTTTTTTTTTTTTTTACACAGGAGTCGCCACTTATCAAGGCCCAGAGGCCACTCGAGGATAAGGGTTAATAGGTATATATTAGTCAATGTAATTATAGCATAGTAAACATAAGTAGTGTGAATTTTGTAAATTGGATTACTTAGGGGAACGGTTCATCAAGAACTTGTTTACGTTGGACTTGAAGACAACCAGATTGTAGTCAGCTAGAAAGCAGGTAATCGGAAGAGAGTTCCACAGGTGTGCAGTTCTAAGAAAGAAGCTTTGTTCATGGAATCTGCATTTAGTTTTCGGCACAGATAAAGTGCAGGAAATTATTGATAGTGGTTTTGGTTAGACGAGTGTTTTTCGTGAAAAGTTTGGCGAGAGGGGACCATAGATTGAAGCTCAGATGAGCACTTGCCATGAAAATAACGATAAAGCGGAGACAGGCTAGCAACCTCTTTTCTGTGCGAAAGAGGTTGCAAGGAAGTGAAAAGGGCATCCGCAACTAGGCTACAAAATCTATTTTGAACTCAGTCAAGGCAGGATAAGCTGCTTCCAGCAGCTCCTGCCCAGATGTGGCAACAGTACTCCATCATTGGATGTACCTGGCTTTTATATAGGTAGAGAATTGCATCAGCAGTGAGATATCTATTGGAGTGGTAGAAGGATCCCACCATTTTTCGGCCCTGTCGGTGGGGCATTAGAATACGCCGACTGCCCCCCTGCAGAGGGTAAAAGTCCCTCAATGGGGGTCCTGGATATGACCTTCAACTATATCCAGTGGTGAGGCCCCAGCTTGTGGGCTTTGGGGAGTGTGGAGCCACCCTTTAATTACCATTGCTCCCAGATCCACTCTGACCCGGAGTGGTAGTACCTGTTAGGGTCCCAACTATGGGTTAAATAGAAACCGACGTGAAAACAACAAATATATTCTATTAAAAAATGTTTCTTCAAAATGTTTGGATTCGGTATTAAATAACCCGAAAAGGGTTGATATGCTGTAAAACAAAAACAACCAATCAACCAACCCACCATTTTTCCAGTGACCTTGGCAATGGATTTTATATACGTTTTCCATTTCAGACCGGAAGTAAAGGTCAAGCCCAGAAGCTTGTCAAAACATGAAGCTTCCCCAAGACGAGAGCCATTCATTTCAATTGATGCCAAATGGGCATCAGAGCATAGATGATGTAGAGATAGAAGCTTGGTTTTAGATGCATTAAAAGTAACCAGCCACCTCTTTCCCCATTGTACCATGTGCTCAAGATCAGAGGAGAGAGAATCAGAGAGAACTTGGTCATTTACTGTCTTAGATGTGTTACCATAGATAGTAGCGTCATCAGCATAAATGTCTACGAATGATGTAAGAATGTGATTTGGAAGATCATTAATATAGATCAGGAAGAGAGTTAGGCCCAGGATGGACCCCTGAGGGACTCCAGCATTAATACTGAGAGCTTCTGATTTCTGCCCATCAACAACTGCTCTTAAGAACCTATCAGAGAGAAATGATTTAATGATTGAGAAGACATTTCCAGCTATACCATAGCTGGAGATCTTGTGAAGTAGACCTTTATGCCATACTCTATCAAAGGCCTTTGATATGTCAAGCAATTGCCCTAGAGAGGAAGCCTCCATCGAGAGATTTGCTAATCCTATGAGATATAACACTAAGCACGTCTGCTGTAGATCTAGCAGTTTGGTATCTTCTATTAAATGTGTAATTTTTTTTAATGCAAATACCTCCCAAATGAGTTGGTGAACCAAACTAAATTGGGTTGTTCGTTATAATAGCGAAATTCAAAATATTGAATTTCAAATAAAATTAGTGATATCTAATTAATTGTCATGTTATAGTAATGAAAATATCAAGAAATTATGAGACATGTTAAGGTAGAAAATTAATTATGGAAAAAAAACAGTAATAAACTGAGCAGCAAGCATAATAGCAGGGGAGGTAATTAATTTCTGAAAACTTTTTTTAATTTTGTGCAAATTCGAGAAAAATTAGTTATTTCCCTTGTGTTTACATCACACGTTACCAGGAAACATGGTGGAATCGTTTTTCGTTGAATTTTGGGAATATACTTGTTTTATGTAATATTCCAATAATATTTAACTAATTACGACATAGCAATATGGTAGGCAGCATTGCTTTTAGTTGAAATTGACATAAGTAAGTAAGTAGATGTCATTGTTTTTTAATGAAAAATAAATTTTTGGATTGTCAGATTTTGCTATTATAATGAAGAAGTACCCTAAATTGTTTTTGCCTAATTTTTCAACTGCATTTCCTTCAAAATAATTTATGTGAACATTAGTAATGCTTACCATAATGTCTATACTAAAAGATTATAGAGATTTAGTCAAATTCTATCTACATAATGGAGATTGTTGACAAGAAATATAAATAATCTCGTTTTTGTACCTATCAACGGTTTTACAACATTTTTACTTGGTTTCCTCATTCAATGTGTGTATTCACCTTTAGACAAATACTTTGGTAATTGTGTAGTGTAGTTAACAAGAAAAAAATAAAGAAATACAGAAAAAAAACAAAACAAATAGACTACAAATAACTGTTACCAAATGAAAGAACATTTACTTTTCCACTTGTCTGCATAAGTTTCCCTGTGTTTTTTCTGATTGTAAAATTTATTATCTATGTATTTGTTATCATTTTTACTTAACCAATCGGATGTCGTTACTATTAAGGCTAACAATTTTGTGGGGACTTGGTCATGAATATTAAGCTTAAAAGATAGTAAAAAAATAATTTGAAAAAAAAAAAAGAAGAGTTCGTAGAGCCTAAGTCCAAGAATAGTTGTTTTCTTCTAATTATTATCTTTTAAACCTGAAATTCATGATCAAACCCTCATCTCGCCTTCAAATTGTTACCTGTGATAGCAGCCATGCGTGATTGGCTTAGTAAAAGTGACAAAAACAAATACATCTATATATATATATATAAAAGCGAAAATGTATGTGTGTATATATGTACGCTTTTCCTCAATGTCCACGAAAGGCTTCTTTCAGAGAAGCGCTTGCTCGGTTCACAACTTCATAAAACTTTTTATATCATCTATAAATTGTAATATCTCAGAGTTACCCACAGAGCTCGCCTGTCTATTTAATTTTATTGACTTTCAAACGTTAATTATTCCACATTTTCCGCATTGGCACGAGTTACATTCGGTTTTTGGTATAAAAAAAAGCGAAACTCGAAACAAGCCCAGAGCCAGTGAATGTTTGTCGACTTCGTCATATCAGACGGGGGAGCGGGTTTTTGAAAACAAACAAACCGATTTATTGACCTCATTAAAAACTGTCCTGCACAAAATTCTGACTGCTGAATACCTATCGCCGTCACGTCAATCAAAAACGCGCACCTGTTTTTTTTTTCACACTTTACTATTTTCCAACTGCGCGTCGTGAAGGCTTCGTTTTTTTTTTTTCACATTTTCGGTTTTTTTTTCACATACCCCGAAAAACACTCGGGTAACGCCGGGTACCCCTCGCAAGTCTATATATATAAAAGCGAAAATGTTTGTATGTGTGTTTGTATGTCTCACAAAAGCTTTCGACATGGGTCACAAATTTTCGCCAGATAGGTATCATTATAAAGTTCCAACCTTCGCCCGACAAATATCGAAAAATTGGCCAAAAACATTAATTCCTTCACCCTAACATCATCAGTTTTGTACAGAGAGGGGTGCCGAAAAAATCGTTCCTTCGTTTTCTCTGCTCCTGCTACTACGACAATGACGTCATATTTGACCTAGAAAATTGACGTTAGTTTAAAACCACCTGCAAGTGTTTTTAAAGCTTTAATTTTATCCATTCTCAGTTGTATGTCTCTTTGGCGTACGTGTCGGGCATTGTTTTTTTCGCCTTAGCCTCGATGCTTCAGGTTCGAGCCCGTCTTCCTACCTAAACTTTTTTTTCTCTTTTACACCTTTTTTTTTTTTTTTTTTTTTTTTTTTTTAACGTTTGTTTGCTGTTCTGCTTTGTTTTGGTTTTTCCAATTTTTCTTAACATCATGTATTTTTTTATAATATTAAAGCAGGGTCACCCTCTCCTACATACACCCCCCCCCAAACACCCGAGCAGCGACGGGTACCCCCACTAGTCTATATATATATAAAAGCCAAAAGTGGCGCGTGCATTTTTGTATGTCCAGCAAAGGCTTTTTTTGTGGGGGTTCTTCGGGGGGTTACTATGTCTTAGAACTTTTTATATACCCCCTAGATAATATCTATGATTTGCGAAGGAACATTGTGTCTAGATTTATTTTGATTGACTTTTATAAAATTCGCACTATTTCGTTGTGTCGCGTGTTTGTTTGGCTTTTTAGTATAAATAAAATGAAACAGATAGAGCGAAGCTAATTTCCCGGCCTTCCAGCAAAGCAAATCAGCTTTGATCAATGCGGTGAAAACCGTCATATCAGACAATTGCTACTCATTTGGACACTCCCCTTTTTTATGGGGAGCTAGTTTTCTCCCAACAATTTGGGGAAACAAAACAAAACGAATGCAACTGCCTCGCAGCCAAAGTTAACTATGGGATTTCATTTCCCCTATGGCATAATGTTTGACCTCATTAAATTCACGCACCTGTCACATAACTTTTTAATCGTTTAATTTTATCCACTCTCATTCCATTGCCTTCGTAGCATTGAGGTAAGTCATCACGCTTTTTTCTTTTTTTTTTTCTGCCTTCACCTCAAGGATTCGGGTTTGAACCTACTTACCTCTTAAACTTTTTCTTTTACACTGACAAATACCTGGGCAATGCCGCACACCTCTACTAGTCTATATATATAGAAGCGAAAATGTATGTTCGCTTTTTGTGTATGTCCAAGAAAGGCTTTTTTCAGAGAAGCGGTCAGTCGGTTCACAACTTTTTAAAACTTTTTATGTCATATGTAAATCGTAATATCTCAGATTTAACAATGGAGCTTGCCTGTCTATTTAATTTGCTCGACTTCGAGAAGATAAATATTCAACAGTTTTCGCTCGCCGCATGTAGGTTAGGCCTTTTCCTATAATGTTTCTCCCTACCCCCAACGTCTTGGGGGGGGGGAAGCATTCCCGCACTAAATGAAATGCCACCCCGCAGTCAAAAGTTGACCTCATTAAGTCATTTAAACGTGCACCTGCTAATTTAAGTAATTAAATAAATTCAAACGTGTTTTCAAACGCATCTCGCGGTGGGGCAATGGTTAACGTCGCAGATTTTTTTTCACACTTTAATTCACAACTTTGCCTCAAGGGTTCTGGTTCGATCCTCATACTTACCTACCAAAACATTTTTTTTTAATTTTACCCCCCCCCCCCCGAGTTTTCACACAGACCTCCAAACACCCGGGCAACGCTGGGTACCCCTCGCTAGTCTAATATATAAAAGGCAAAATGGGCACGCGCATTTGTGTATGTCCATGAAAGGCTTTTCCGGTGGGGCGTCTCGCGTCGGTTAGATTCTGGAAGAGGTTTTCTTATACTTCCTAGATCGTAATATCTAAAAAAAATTGCAAACAGACATCGTCTCTATCTTTTTTTTTTTTTGATCGAGTTTAAAAAAAATCCCTAATTTTGAGTCTTTCATATAAATAAAGCGAAACTAATTGAATGCAACTGCTAACTCCCAATCTTTGCCCTGGTAGTATCTGCTTTGTAATTAGTCATTGGTCAATGTTGGAGAAACCCTTTATACTGAGACAATTACTATTTATTTAGATACTGCCAGCATGCCCCCTTTTTTGGGGGGGGGAGCTGCTTTTCCCCCACATTAAAAACGTCCTTTGTGCAAGTCATCTTTTAGATTAACTACGTTAAATTCAAATGCTTTACACTTCCGGTCGCGTCATGGAGCAGCGGTAAGACGTCAGGTTTTCTTTCACTTTCTTTTCCGCCTTTGCATCACGGGTTCGATCCTGCCTGTCTCCTACCACTTTTTTTTTTTTTTTTTACACCTCCAAACACCCAGACAACACCAGGCACCTCGGCTAGTAGATTATAAATCTTACAGTCAGTAAAATCACATGAAAATTATACAGATAAGTATAAAAGTAAATGATAACAATTTTTTTTTTTTTTTACACTTTTTT
Source organism: Euprymna scolopes (assembly GCF_053919585.1). Lineage (NCBI taxonomy): Eukaryota > Metazoa > Mollusca > Cephalopoda > Sepiida > Sepiolidae > Euprymna > Euprymna scolopes. The sequence goes on along the minus strand of NC_136485.1, from coordinate 156,054,944 downwards.
TTCTTGTTAACTATACTGCACAATTGACAATACTTTTAATAATGTTTCATTCAAAGACATTACTTTTGTTTTTTCTATTTGTATTAAAAAGAATAAATAAATAAAATAACCCTTTTATAATCAAAGTCTTTTCTCTTTCAGGCAAAATACCACAGACAGTGATTCTGCTTTTCCACGTTTAAAAGAGGGGACAAAAATGTTGTCTGGAGAATGGTACTTTAAGCCTAAATCGGTTCCGCCCGAAAACCTAGACTGTGATGAAGATCGATTCGGACTTGGATTTTTATTATCATTATCAACAGACATGTGGAATGAACTTTCAGATATCATCCCATGGCTTAAATGCAGAATTTAGCTGCTGTCGAGATGATGATGATGATTGTGATATTTTGTTACTTACAATTAGTTCCAGTGAATATTTTTTTTTTTTTTTGTTTCCGAACTAACAGAAGTAACATTTTTAATTTTTTTTTTTTTTTTTTTTTTTTTTTTTTGTAAAATAATTTACATTTTCTAACTTTGGAGACAAGATTAACTTTTTTACGATGAATTTCTATCGATTCTAAAACAAAAAAAAACAAAAAAAACTCTTCCTGTTAGAGCATTCGTTTTTAAGGTTATTTTCTCATGTTTAGCAAAGATGATTATGCTTTCAAAAAAGCCCAACAAAAACGCTTAACATTTAAAAATCTATCAAATCAAACCATATCAGTGAAGGGTTATGGCATCATGCTTTGGATTTAAGGAAAGTAATACACAAATGTTTTTATATGAATCAGTATGGATCGACTTTTAAAACCTGCTTAATTCTGTTCTTCAGATTGGTTTCCCTTGTTCTTTATAGAATCTGGTAGTTACACAAGAGACCACATGAAGTTTGCCAACATCCACTAGTGAAAATGGTGCTGTGGAATTAACTGGATTTGAACCTGGTTCGCCCAAGTTGTCAGTCCACATCAATATCTACGTAACCACAGCCACCCTCTGTATTTGTAATTATCCTGTTTATTACCTTTCAGCAAATAAGGTTGTGTCCAGCCTACCTTTTAGGTATAAAGTTATTTCATATTATCTTTCTTTGTTGCTGTTTCCATTTAATTTTAAGAATTAAGAGTGAGAAATGGTTATAAAATGGTATTTATATAATCGGACACTAATACAGAGTAACAGGGAGAGGCAAATATACATATAAACAAAGCAGGTAGAGATCCAGGTAGATAGAGATAGAGAGGATCTCTTATAGAAAAGGTTGTGGTTACAACTAATAATATTTAGATTTGTCATTCGCACAAGTATTTATTAAAACTTATTTTCTTTCACTAACCAAACAAATTCTATGGTTCCTGCAAATTAAAAGTGTATATAAGTAAATCGTTATCAAGTTTTACAAAAGATACAGAGATGCAATAGCAGAGCATAAAGTGAGAATAAAACTTCTGCAAATGTTGAGAAGTACAAAATTATGAATAATGTACTTTTCTCTTATTGGGTATAAATAACCATTTAACTTTTTTTTTTCCATGATAAGTTTGATATAACGACATACCTTTTCAATTTCTTTTGAATAATTAACACACAAAATTGGTACTTATTGAAATAAACTAATATCTATTCTTCTCATAATTATTTATAAAGAATTAGTCATATTCGAAAATACTTGTAATAATACAAACAACTACTAACTCCTATGTTGTTTAGTAACTAATTTTTAATGTAAAAGCCTTTAATGAGTATTCTCCTTCCGAGTTTATTCAAAAAAATTTTTTTTTTCATATTTCAAATACATTTTATTAAAAGAAAGATGAATTCTGTACCTTCTTGTATAAATATCTTATGCCCTTATCAGATTGTCCCATGCTAACTCCTTATTTTTAATGCCTTATATTTTAATGACTTATTTTTAATGACTTATTTTTAATGCCTTATATTTTAATGACTTTTGCTGGAACAATAAATTCTCATTGTTGATTTGAGTGTTTTTCATGGTGATAATTTGTGCCCTTCTTTTTAACAACATCAATAAACTTTTGTTTTAAAAGGATAATAATCACTGTTTTTACATTCTTGGGTAAATTATCATGCATACTCCAAACACATGGAGATAATTTATGCCACAAAAAATACCTATTGTATTGAAAAATAACCTTTTTTTTTTAATTTCAAAAGATGGTTACAGACTTAAGTTTTGGCACTTTGTATTTACAAAGAAATGGTTATGTGATAATCCAGTTTGTATGAATGTTAAAACATTTTTTTAATGCCATTTTTTATTTTTCTATCAATTTTTCATCATAAATTAAGACGACTATTTTAAGACTCGTACGAGCAGAAACAATTTTTTTTCTTATTTATACAAAAAATGTACATGTATATGGGAAAATCTAAAATAAAGGATCTAAAATGGAATTGGAATAATTTTTTCTGGTTAAGGCTAGAATAACTTAGGTGCATTATAATTAGATATTAGAAAATGCATTTTTAGTATAAACACTATTACATAATTATTTATCATGTCGAAATTAGTAAATATTCCAAAAATTACAAGTAGAAAAATGCGTAGAAAAATAATTACAAGAAAAAAATAAAACTTATTTTTTATCTGACAAATTGACTTATCTCCCTTGATTTCAATTAACTTGTAGATTGCAAATTAGAAAATGGCTGATCAATAATAGCAATATTTTTTCTGAAAAAATAGTTTTAGCAGATCTTGTTCTTAATAATTTTTGGAACTTTTGCCAATTTCGACATGACACATTAGTACGTAACAGTGTTTTTATTTTAAATGCATTTTGTTTTTATATCCAGTTATAATGCACAAGCACCCTAACTTAATGTGTATGCCATTAGGAGTAGCTTTGATGCAAGTCCTTAGCTGTATTAGTGGCTTGATGGTCAATTAGACATGCCAGTATCTTGTATGTAAAATTTGTTATTGTGTTTGAGATTTTTATTGAGTCGGTTTAATTTTTCCATTCTCATAGTGTTAAACAAAGAAAGATGTTAGCTTTATTCTCTCTAATCCACTCAAGTATTAACCTCTAATCCATTCAAGTATTAACCTCTAATACAAACAAGAAGTATGAGGATGCTGTGTGTGATATCTTTGACTAAAAATAGTAATAGAAAAGCTGGGGTGGGGTGAATGTGTGAATGGAAACTTGCTTCTCACTTTTGTTTTAATTTTCTTATCACTTTGTTTTTCCTGGGGATGAGGCATTCTACCGGATGCCAAACACTCTCCCATTAGTTTAGTTACTCCAACCGAGAGATCTTTTTAAGATTCTAACCGTCCCTTTAAGTGCTATTGTTTGTGTTTCTTTTGCACTTGGTTCACAGGGTATATTCGCCAGATAGTTTTTGAAATTCTTTTTCATTAGCCTGGTTGCTCCTATAATGACCGGAATGATTGATACCTTCTTAAGATTCATGTTTCTTTTCATGTCGTACATAAGTCCTTGGTATTTTGTTATTTTCTCCCTCTCTGCTCTGTGAAGGCCAGCATCATTAGGGACACATTGTGGTGTATGGAATTGTATGTGCTGAGTTTGACTCCAATTGTGGTCGTTTTACTCAATGACACCATTGGGAAACTTATGAAAGCACTATTTCTCATAAGCTATGGCTAAAACAGCAACTTTAGTTGAATTATTTGAATACAATAATTTGTTTATATGATACTCTATCTGACCCATTTGGCATAATGGTTACAGTGTTTGCTAATGGGTCAGTAAACTAGGGTTCTATTCTTGGACGAGTCATATCAAAACTTAAAAAAAAACGGATTTACAAAATGAAAATCAAGGAAAGCAATGGTGCCCTTCCCTACATTTTGATGTAGTAGCCAATAAAAAGGGAACCTTCAAGTCAACCCTGACTATAGTAAACTACCACTGTTTTTATTACACTTTCACATTAATAGCAGTTGATGTTTCCATGAAAATGACAAATCTATCACAGTATTCATTCTCATTAACGTAAATTAACACCTCAATTTCTCATAAGGTACAAACTTGACTCAATTAGAGATTCTCAAAATGACTTTTTACCTTTATTTTTATTTTGAGAATCTAAACTTCATGTGTAAGACTTAAATGAACAACAAAACATTTTTATATAATGGTAATTTGTTGAAGGCAATACAATGATGCAGAGGTGGACAAACACAAACTGCAGCAAATTAAGGCATACAATGGGGAAATAATTTGTGCAGACCTTTTTAATATATATATATATATATATATATATATATATATATATATATATATATATATATACACACACACACACACACATATGGTGTGCCAAAATGATGACACATTTGTAGATAAAAAAAAAAATTAAATAGCGATTAAATAAAGAAAATATTTTTTCATTTTTTTAAATGTACATAGAATGACATTTTATTTTAATTAGGTTAAAATTCATTTATATCTGTATTTATGCATATTTTTAAGGAAATGTTCCCGAATCATTTGATTTCTTTGCGTTGTAGCCTGACAGTAACATCTGATCTAAACCCTGTGATTATATCTTGTTGGGGTTTTGAAGTCAAATGTATTCAGCCCCCACTCTCGATATCTTGAAGAATTAAAACGAGCTATTCATTCTGAAATTGCTGCTGTTATGGAAAACTTTCGTAGATGTCTACAATCGTGTGTTAGCAATAATGGGAAACATTTGACCGATTTAATGTTTAAGACTGTGTGAAATAAAACAGCATTATATGTACATTTAAAAAAAAAAAAAATTTTTTTTTTTTTTATCAACAAGCATGCCAAATCATTTTGGGACACCTTATATATATATATTAAATTCAAGCTTGGGATATTCAAAAGTGGAGACTAATGAATACAACAAGGTTAGATCGTGTTCGATAACAAGAGCAAAATATATTTTTTTAAATTATTTTTTCAAGGGTAAACAGTTACAAACAGCCATCTGTTTCAGTCAATGAGGCTTTGTCAGGCAACCCTGAACCATTCGACGCTATAGAAAAAAAAAAAATGTCTTTTTTTTTTTTTTTCTATAGCGTTGAATGGTTCAGGGTTGTTATGAAGTCTCATTGACTGAAACAGATGGCTGTTTGTAGCAACCATAGGTAACAGTTTAACCTTGAAAAAATAATAAATATATATATATATATATATATATGATTTGTTCAATTATATTTCACTTTTTTTTATACTAATCCTTAATTTCTGAAGCTCACTGTATACTTTTATAACATTGTATTATATTCTTTTTTCTTGTATCAGTGATCGGATGGAAATTCCATGTGGTTTGATATTTTGGGGATATTCCCCTTCCTTTGATATGTGTTCAACTTTAGTTCAAACGTGCATATGGATACGGTTGCAAACAAAAGAGGGTCCACAGAAATTTTAATGGATTTGTGATCAAATTTTTGTTTTTATAATTCTGTTTCAAATCTATTGTAATTTCTTTAAACCTCATAATGTAGGGTCAGTATTAATATTTTAATTTTTTTTATTATTACATGTATTTATGTTTTTATGTTTGTTTGCGTTAGTGGGGAAACGTGTGAAAGGTATTTCAGCTTAGAAAGTGAGGTGATTGGTAAACGATATATTGCAGGAAGGTAGAACGAAGCATATGAAAATATTTGTAACAAAAAAAAAGTACTTTTATCAAGAGATATGTAAGTTTATCCGCCCACGAATCATAGTTTGTGTAATGAGTACAATGAACAAATTCAATTCTATCAGATCTGTTAGATATAATTATGTATGAATACTGCTTGGAAAGGTATGGACCACCAGTTTCCCTCCAGCTATGAGTAAAATAGTTACTTGTGCTCAATTAATTGTTTATGCATTATATAACTGTAAAAGATATATTCTGTAAAACCAAATTAATTTTAAAACATGATTAGCATATTACATGGCTTTAAACAAATATTTGTGTACAAATTAAGAATTACATATATAAATGAATACGTTTGGAAGGCTAAAAACAACACCTTTTTTTTTGGTTTGTTTTTTTGGGGATATAAAGAAATTTATTTGTTTATATAAACATTTATTTATTTATATAAACAAATAAATGTTTATATAAACATTTATTTATATAAACATTTATTTATATAAACATTTATTTGTTTATATAAACATTTATTTATATAAACATTTATTTGTTTATATAAACATTTATTTATTTATATAAACATTTATTCATTTATATAAACATATTTATTCATTTATATAAACATTTATTTTTATATAAACATATATTTATATAAACATTTATTTATATAAACATATTTATTTATATAAATATTTATTTATATAAACATTTATTTATATAAATATTTATTTATTCATATAAACATTTATTTATATAAACATTTATGTATTTATATAAACATATTTATTTATTTATATAAACATATTTATTTGTTTATATAAATTTTAATTTATTTATATAAACATATTTATTTATATAAACATGTTTATTTATTTGTTTATATAAACATTTATTTATATAAACATGTTTATTTATATAAACATTTATTCATTTGTTTATATAAACATATTTATTTATTTGTTTATATAAAAAAAAAGAACAAAATGTGTTGCTTTTAGCCTTCCAAACATATTTATGTACGTAATTCTTAATTTCAAAATATATGCAATGCTTCAAACGCAGGTAATGTTTCTTTAATTTGAATACAACTTTTTTTAACATTTAAATTATTCATTGAAACCAAAGAATTTATTTTTTAAACAATACTTTGTTATCTAAGAACAGAATTTTCTATGAAGATTGATTTATTTGTTTATTCCTAGAATACGTTGAAGAGTAGTGACAGGTTACATCATCAATGATGGTGTCTCAACACCAAACCATTTTTTCAGGCAATCCAACTGCTATTGAACAAAAAGCTGGAAAATGTCTGTGATCATCAGAGGAAATAAATCAGTAGGTGATAGTTGTGTAACACACGGACAACACTAATAAGATACAACCATGATATTTAGTAATAATTAACACTAATAAGATACAACCATGATATTAAATAATAATTAACACTAATAAGATACAACCATGATATTAAATAATAATTAACACTAATAAGATACAACCATGATATTAAAAAAAAAAAACCTAACTACGAGATGAAAAGTTTCTACATTTCCTAGAATAGACAAATCTCTACTTATATATAAAGGTTTCTTTGTGTGTGATTCCGAAATGGCTCTGCTGATTTTTTAAAACTTTCACACAACTATATTTTATACGTCTGGAAGTGTACTTAGGTCTTGTATCGGAATGCCTCTGATAAGTATCAGTAATCGAAAAAATCCGATTAAAAAAACAAATCTGGTTGGTTGTTTTTGTTTTACGGCATATCAACCCTTTTCAGGTTATTTAATGCCGAATCCAGTGATTTTGAAGAACAATTTTTTAATAGAATATATTTGTTGTTTTCAAATCGGTTTCTATTTAACCCATAGTTGGGACCCTGACAGGTACTACTACTCCGGGTCAGAGTGGATCTGGAAGCAATGGCAATTAAAGGGTGGCTCCACACTCCCCGAATCCCGCAAGCTGGGGCCTCACCACTGGATATAGTTTAAGGTCATATCCAGGACCATGAAAAAAATCTGATTTTGACCAAAGTTAACATCCTTATGCAGCTCAACATCACAAGTGCATTTGAGAAGTTTTCGCATAAGCAGAAGGGATCGGCATATGAAATTAACAGTAGCTTCTTTGATAAAACAGAGGCACATTCAAAATGAATGTTTCTGCTTAGAACACAATTGAACCATGACTTTTTTCATTTTAAACTTGAATTCAAACCATTATATATAAAAAAATAACTTTATAAAATCAACAATAGGTTCTCTACAGTGCAATGTAGCCTACAATGTATTATGGACTAAGCCACTGCAGGGAGGCATGTGAAGTTTCCTCTTGGTGCACTATGGTGAGTCCCCAAGCAGGCAATCAATCGATTTGATTGAAAAATGAGTGATTTCAATGATTTCAATGAAAATAAAAGTATTGGAAGTGTGAAACATTCGTTGACCATCATTCAATTCCGGACAGCATTGGGTCTCCCTGCTAGTGAAGTAATAATCATAATATTGTGTAATCTGTTTGAATATTTTATCTCTAAATAAAACTTCCATTCTATTTTGATCTCAAAATGTCTGCAATATTTTTATAGACAAAATAAGATCAAACTAAAATAAACCAAATTTGTCAACTAAATTTTTTTCACACACATGAAACCATGGCCAAAAAAACAAAAAGCAACTCTTAAGGATACGAAACCATCTATGGAGCCAGTTACTTTTTTTTCCGAGATAGCGACCAGCATCCCTGACAAATGTTGAAGGCAACACTGACCGAAACATTACAGAAATAACACTCAAGATGAGAACAATAGTCCGATGAAAACAAGTAACAATCAGGCCTCATCTAAAAAATTAAGAACTAAAATAAAAGTTTTCCCTTGAGTTTTGTAAAGAAATATTTTATTTAATCTTTTGGTGCTTGGCCAGAATTTTCCTTAGATTAAAAAACAAAAATAAAGAAAAATCTGTATGATGTATGTACCTGTAATGAAACGAGATATATCATATTCCAAAAATCTTGTAAGTTGATCAAGTAGTTTTATTTTTAAATAAGATCAAATCTTATGGTTAACTTAGGAACAACTGTTTTGCAAGCCATTTTGAAAACAATCTTAAGAAACAAGTGACTCAACAATTTCAAACTTGCAAGATTTTTGTTCTAATGCCTTTGTATCTTTTATCAATTGCCTAAAAATTATTATATTCATAAAAATAAAAATACTTGATCAATGTACGTGACTTTTGGAAAATGTGTATTTTCATTTTGTCATGGTTACATGCATTATACAGATTTTTCTAGGCATAATCATTTTAAATAAAATTGTGTTTAATTAAAAATAAAACTATTTTTTTAAGATTAATTTCGTAATGTATTGACCTAAATTTTGTCATTTTTCTTCCGCCATCTTTAGTTTTAGTTTATTTTATATTGAAAATACAATATTTAATATACAAGGTTCAGCACAGAAGATTTCTTATTTTACTCCTAATTGGAAGGAATTTGGCAATTTATGACTTTTCCTTATGATATGTCATAAGCAAATATAATATATCCCTCTGGTTTTCACCTGTACTAATTCTATGAATCTTGCTCTTAACTATTCTGTCACCTCTTGTCTCCTGCATTAAGAGTGATTGCATGTTCCTTAAAAAAATTATTATTTTTTCCTAAATTAAAAGTGAGACGTTCTCATATTTGTAAGTATCATTTTAAATGAGCAAGCATTCAAGAGACATTTTAATTTATTCCAAAAAAAAATTCTTAGATTTGAATTTTAATAAATTAAAATCTTGAACTAAGATATAAAAGTTCCCATTCATTTGCCATATTAATTTTAAAGTTGGATTAAAAATTATTTTTTTTGTCTTTTTATTATCAATTTATAACGTTAAAGCCTTTCAAAAGAAAATTGTATGCAAAAGTTGATTATTTTTCTACTTTATTCTTTTCTTGTTGTAATGGCCGATTCTAATAAGCATAAAAGTTGTATCTCCATTGCCTTAGGCTGTTTCTGGTTTTGTAAATGTTTGAAACTATTTGTATTCTGTAAATTTTAAATAAACCAAATTCAATAATTATTGGAGCTCTTCACAGAATCTTTCTAGAATGGTTGCACTTCTTGCACGCATTACAGATACAGGATGATCCTAAAAGATATGCTACCCATGGAATCGTTAATGAAATTCATAATCCTTTCTACAATCATATTCCATATTCGGGACAAGATCAAAGTGTAGTATCTGTTCTTCAGATGCTGCACTTCTATTTCTTGTTCTCTTTCGGTGGAGGAGAAATCCTTCACGACTGAGACAATTTTTATTTTTGTACCTTTTCTCCACGTTAAAAAACGACCCTGGTGTCTAACTCTGTCCCGTGGGGAGGCATACTAAATAGGCACAATCATATTCCATACAAATAAACTTCAGTCTATGCCTGATTTTTGCCACTAAGTTTCACTTCCGAATTTCTATCCGTCTTCATTTATTTATCACCATGAAGTGAGATGTGAGGACACTTTAGTGATTGGAGAAGATTAGGGTTAGGATGTGATTCTGAATGGCTTTCACATTTGCTGCATCTTTTACTATTTTTCATCTTTGAGGTTATCTAAAAAAAAACAAAAATGTCTGTCAGAACAACCTCCAGAATATTCCTGAACTTAAGAAAATTATCACAGACCAAATCAGAGCAGTGTTAAGATAGTAGAGTGTTAGAGTTATTGACAATTTTTCACATGATAAACAAGGATGTGTATTATTGAATGGCGATAAGACTGTTGGATATTTATGAGTGAAACTTGGTGGACAAATCAAGCATGGACTGTAATTTACTTGGACGGGGTTGAAACCAGTACCATATGAAAAAGCGATCCCTCGGGTGCATAATATCTGAAAATCAGAAAAAAATGGTTAATTCTGTGGTGGTCAACTGGACCATTTCTTGCAAGGGTTGGGTCACTTTTCCCGACGCCATTTTTGCAAGTCATGTATGTGTTTATGTTTATAAACGTTATTTTTTCAGGGTCATGACGTCATAAGTTGTCGTGGTCAAAAGTGTTTGCCACTTACATTTTTCTCTTCTTTCCCTCTTTCACATTTCATGTTCGGGCCTACCTACCACGGCTAATTTTTTTTTTTTTTGGTCACACAGGTACTCGCTGCCATTTTGATTCACGCAAAAGTTGTTTTGATTCATATTGTGGAGGGAGGGGGTGTCACCTCCTTCTCTTGTTCTTTTCGAGGGGGGGGGGTTACTCAATATCCTTAGTATAGCAGCTCTGTCCAAACCGAATTTCATGTCCACCCAGGCAATGTCAGGTATCAATGCTAGTGTCATAATAAAATCAAAACACACTTGGAAGTGAATACTTATTCTGCTGTGATTGTTTGAAAAAAAACTAATTTGACATTTTATCCACTTAGGAATCGATACGAAAAAAAAATTGCTGCAGCTGCTTTCAAAGTGAGATGGATGAGAACGTATATTTGGCTTATTAGTGGTCCTATTCACTTGCCTCCCCACTAGAGCAGAGTTAGACACAAGGTCAATTTTAATGAGGCGAATATCCAGCTCCTCAAAAGGGGGCACTTTGGATAGTAACAAAAATAGAAATTGTCTCAGTCATGAAGGATTTCTCCTTCACTGACCGAGGATGGAAAAGATGTAGTGTAGCATCAGAACAGATACTACACTGTGATCTTGGCCTGTAGTGTTGTCTAGAAGTCCTGTTACATTGATGACACTATTGAAGCAGAGGGAGGAGCTGGTGCTGTTGTCATTGCAATAATTAGGAATGGATGGAGTAAGTTTGAACTTATGCTATTACTAATCGACAGAATGTTAGCACGATTCATCAAGGAGAGAGTGATGTGATTCAATCTGGGTAGTAGAATGAGATATGTACAGAAAAAGAGAATTGGTTCGTTTGGTTACATTAAAAGAACGGATAAGAGTTTTGGGGTTGTTGAACAGTTGAGATGGCAGTAGAAGACCAAAGAAAACATCAGAAGAAGTGATAAGGATAAATTTGTGAAAAAGAAGGATGAATAAAGACCTGGTCAAAGAGAAATCAATTCCATCCAATTTCTTAGCTGAAAGAAAGATCCAGGTCATTCTTGATGGCCGTACATTTAAACAATGTCACTTTGATGCGGTTGTGCCCAGGGGCTTATACTTGATTCTTTATTATTCCTGAGCTTCAAAACGACCTTCCTCATATAAACTCATCTGAGATGAATATATCTGCTGGCAACATATGAGCAAATCGAACTCCTTTGTCCCAGGCAGTGACTGAAGCATTAGAAAATCATGTTCAGTCTGTTGTAGAATATGGTTCAACGCTACCATTGCAAAGCTCCTTTCTTTTAACAATTATAAGAAAGTTTTCCACCCATCGATAGCACCTTACTCAAGAGTCCAATATTGAAACTCCTTATGACGTTCACAGGCAACATGAATACATATCGGAACAAATACATAGAAGATACTACTCTGTGGCAAAGAAGGTGGCCTCCCCCTTCCAGTCTAGAAACCTTCCCCTGGTGCTACCAGATCAGGCTGTCTGAAGATATTGGCTTTCTGAGACGAAATGCACCTAACATTGATGCTTTTTGTTTTTGTTTTTCTACTTCCTTTTGCAAAACTTAATTATGTTCTGCAAAAACAAAAGCAACAACACACCTTTTCCCCCTTTTTTTCTTCTTCCAATTTCCCCCTTCTCTTTCTATCTCACCCACTTTCTAACTGGTTTTCTAACTTAAAATGTATCAAACATTAATACTGTAACCCTTTTCCCTCTCCCATTGCAAAACTCCTTCATGTCCTGCAGGGCAGGGAACCAAAACGATAAAATCCACTATAAAACAACCAAACCAAACACAACAAACTAGTGATTGAAGATACAAAGAGTTTGAAGAATAAAACCCTTCTACAAAATAACTGGATACAACATTAATTTCCAAAATAACTAGATTTGGCATTAAATGGCCTGAAAAGGGTTGGTCATAAAACAAAACAACCAAACCAAACTCTACAAACAAATATTGAAGATATAAAGAACTTGAAGCATAAAAACTGTTTCCAAAATAACCGGATTTAGCATTAAATAACCTGAAAGGGGTTCATATGCCATTAAACAAACCAAACCAAACCTAGAAACCTTCCCACACCTGCCAGTATTCTACATCTCTATAAAGTTAGTGTTTGTCCATACATGAAATATTGTTGCCACATGAATCTCCTCTTGCACAATGTGATAAAGAGAATCTCTAACATATCAATTAGACAAGAAAGTTATTGCGTTTTTTCATTTTAACATTCAGATGAATATATTTTGGCTTGAATAAAAGTTATTGATCAAAATAAGCACCATCAAAATCAACACACTTTTGCCAACGAAAAACAAGTGTATTTATGCCAGTAACGTAAAAATCTTGTGTTCTGGTGGCGATGAAGTTGCTGAAGGCGTTTTTGATATCGTTTAGGTTTTTGAAGCATTTCTCGCACAGAAAGTTGTTAAGCTGCTTGAAAAAGTTGTAGTCGGTAGGTGAGAGGTCTGGAGAGTATGGCGGATGAGGCAGAGTTTTGTTTTGTAGCCCAATTTGTTCAACTTCTGCTGGGTCGGTTTAACATTGTGCAGTTGGGCATCGTCGTGGAAGAGAATTGGGCCTTTTCTGTTGACTAATGCTGAGTGTTGTCGAAGTTTCTGATACATTTCATCCATTTCTTGGCAGTACTTCTCTGCCGTAATAATTTCGCTTGCATTCAAAAAACTAATGGATGAGACCATTCGCAGATCACCAAACAGCATAACCTTCTCTTGGTGCAACTCTGGCTTCGGGAAGTGTCATGGAGCTTCGTCGGCGTCTAACCATTAAGCTGAGCCTTGCTGGTTGTCATAAAGAACCCATTTTTCATCGCAAGTCACAACTTGGTCGAAAAACGAGCCCTTCTCGTTGTGTAAAAGAAGGGAAGATGACACTTCATAACGGCGTTTGTTTTGGTTGTCGTTCAATTCATGAGGCATCCATCTATCAAGTTTTTTTTGTCTTTTCAATCTCTCTCAAGTGGTTGGGAATCATCGTATATGTTACGTTTAATTCAGAAGCAAGTTCTCAAACAGTTATGCATGGATTGGCTTCAACTAAGGCTCTTAATTGATTGTTGCCAACATCGATCGCTGACCTCTACCATCATTATCTTCAAGAATCATCACCACCACAAAATTTCTTAAACCACTATTGTGCTGTGCGTTCAGTAATGGTTCCTGGGCCAAATGCTTGGTTAATATCATGAGCTGTTTCAGCTGCTTTTTGGCCTAGCTTGAATTGAAATAAGAAAATTGTGCGAATTACTTTTTTTCATCTTGTATTCAATGTTCTGAAAAAAAATAATTGTTTTTAAAACTATTGTAATTTAAATGATTAGATAGAGCGAAAAACGCTATTTAAAATGATATATAAAGTAAAGGTATTATAACAAAAACTTATTTAGAAATACTTTATTTGAAATCAAAATTAAAAATTCCACAAGAACTTTCTTCTCAACCTGATAAGTTTTGTTCCTACTTACTAATTTCCAGTCCTTGTCCCATCGCCACAATGTAGCACTCTTGATCGGGGATATTTACATTTGGAAGGGGAGGGCAGATACAAGTGCAGCAATTTCATTGAAATGCATTTTGTGAAAATATTTGTAAAACAAGAGTGGTACAATGAAGAAGCTCCCTTGATCACGAACATTGTTACAATGGTAACTGAAAACCAGGAAACATCCTGAGAAAAAAAAAATTCATGGACACGACAACCTAAGAAAATAACATCCACGGTAACACAAACTAAGAAACTCAACTCAAGAACAGCCAAATCAACCTTGGATCTACAGAGGAAAAAGAAGACACTATAAAACTCCAGAAAAACTAAGGTAGGTGACTATTTTCTCTGTTTTTCTTTGTTATCCTGCAAATGTATTGGTTTTAATAATTTGTAAAATATTATTTGTGGATAGAGCTTTTGTTTTTGTTTAAACATCGGCTATTTAAAAAATATATATCTTTAGACAAAATGGCTAACACTAACCAAGCCCAGTTTAACAGTTCTCACAAATGGATCAAAGATCCCAATCTTTACTGGGAAACCGTCTGATTTTAGCAGCTCTGAAAAAAAAAAAAAAAAAAGAGTGAGTCTACTAGCTAACACACCCAGAAGTAATAAACCTGGTATACAATTTTTCGGATGGTCAGCATTGGAAATGATCGGAGAATATCTTGATGATCATCCAAACTGCACCAGTAAGGATCTGCTCGATTAAGTAGCAGCCCAGTATGGCAAGTTCACAAATGCTGCCGACGCTGCTTGAGCTCTAATAAAAAGAAGAGAATTCCAAAGTCTAGCATTCTTAGGAAAGAAACTATTAGAGTAGAAGGCTTTCTTACATTTGGAGATTTTTAATGTGTAGGGGTGGGATTTTGCTGCTTGTTGGGTTTGTTGGGGGGTATTTACATCAAGAGCGGACAAGGGCTTATAGTTCGTCAGAGCATCTACTATTACAATACTTGTAAAACAGGCAGAGGGATGAAACATTTCATCGATGGACCAGAGATTAAAGCCTAGCTGACAGTGCAGGACCTATTAGGTTGGCAACTCTCTTTTGGGCCCTGTCTAAGAGAGACACACTAGCGGCAGATGTACCAGTCCAAATGTGGCAACAATACTCCATACATGGGTGAATGGCAGCCTTGTAGAGGTACAGGATACTCTCAGGCATAAGTAACTTTCTAGCACGGTAGAGAGAGCCCACCTTCTTTGCAGCAGCCTTAGCAATACCCTCAATGTATCTGTTTCAATTCCTGCTCTCTGTGAACGTTAAGCAAAAGAGTTTGAACAAAGTACTTTCCCACCCCCACACTGTAGAGATCCCTAGATGTAAAAGATCTTTCTACTCCAATAGTTTCTTCCCCAGAACCGTTAGGCTTTGGAATTCCATTCCAGGTCCCTGCTTCCCCAACAGTACTGACATGCAGAAGTTCAAGTGTAACGTGAACCAACATCTTGCTGCCCAAATCCCTACATAGTACCTCAGTAGTTGTTGCCCCTGATAGTAGCCCCCTACACCAAAGTGGCAATTTGCCTTGTTTGGGGTGAAGATGTAATAAAAAAAAAAAAAAAAAAAAAAAAAAAAAAAAGAAAGCATAATTAGTCATGGCTATTAGTGGTTGAGAATTTTTCTTGTAGTTATTAAAGGTAAGGAGCTTAGTCTTGGCAGCATTGAATGTTACCATCCATTTTTTTCCCCATTTCATTACAGACTGGAGGTTTTCCTCTAGGGTTTCCGACAATGCCTTGGATACGTGTTCATTTGTTTTCCCCTTGTGTCTGTTATAGAGTTTGGTGTCTTTAGCAATTATACCCATCTCAAAGACAATTTTATGAGGGAGGTCATTTATGAATATCAAGAATAATAAAAGTCCAAGGATCGACTTCTATCTTCGCGATGGCGTCTACATGTTAACATGTGTGTAAAATTACATTAGGTAAAAAAATTCTCTTTATAAGGGAATTTAAAATTTTAGTACATATGTTCAGGTTGGAGTATGTTAATGAGCAGTTTTGTAGATGTATGTGCATATATATTATATGTCTGTTGTATCAGCGAGAAAGTATATGTACTAACTTGTGTTCAGTTAGTAGTGCATATCTACCGGAACTATGTTTAGTAGTTTGTGTGTGTGTGTGTGTGTGTGTGTGTGTGTAAGATTTGCTAGAGACTTTCTGGCTCCAAAGGGCCTAGGTAGGATTGTGACACTTGCCTGTGTTTGTTTGTGAATGAAAAATACCGGTAAAGACAAAGAAATCTGTGCATTTGGGTTTTTATAGTACATGGAATTTTTTTTTGACAGTGAATAATATCCTCGCTTCTTTGATTGGCGAAAAGAAACTACTGGTTGGAGATATTGTGAAATTGAGAATTGTTATGTAAAAACAACAGTCACTCATTCCAACCAGCTCGGGTGGTGGTGTAGAGATATATTTGCTAAACATCGTAAGCCTGTTTACTCATATGTTTATAAAGAAACCATTCTTTTATCATAAAACAAAAGATGAGGATTGGAGGATACAGAATGGTTCTTCAATATTTTTCCTTTTGTATCTAACATGTTGATTGGTAGTCTAGAAGTTTATGTTGAGCATATGCATTGTTGCTTCATGTTAGCAGTGGGGCTGATAATATCTCAAATTGGTAAGTCTCGACACAACTGTGAATTTGAAGACTTTTATTTTACAATGGAACTAATGTTAGGAAATAGGTCGAACATAAGAAAGAAATATGGTAAATCATATTGTATACACATTTTACCGGTAGTGAGGGTCAACTGATCGGATCTGCGTGTGAGTCACATGATCAGGTTAGCTGGAGTCAGAGAGTTTGGGTTTGGACGTAGAGATCAGCGGATGGCTTAACAGGTCGTCCCCTCCCCTTCACTGGAGGGGGGATGCTGACGTGTGTGAAAACAAGACCTATGCAAGCAAAGA
Organism: Euprymna scolopes; assembly: GCF_053919585.1. NCBI lineage: Eukaryota > Metazoa > Mollusca > Cephalopoda > Sepiida > Sepiolidae > Euprymna > Euprymna scolopes. The sequence goes on along the minus strand of NC_136485.1, from coordinate 156,037,806 downwards.
CATTCACTTTCCATTCTTCTGCAATCGACATCTGGAAGGTGAATAAAAAACTATATAAAACCATTCATTGTCTTGGAGTGAATGAATATTCATCCAAAACAGGTTTCCAGTCCCCCCTCCAAGAACAAAATGAATTCCAGGTGGACAAGATCAACGACGCATGAAGAAGGTATGTCCAAAATACATGTACCACACACACACACACACACACACACACACACACACACACGCACGCACACAACTGCTTATGAACAATTAGATATGAATATATCACAAATAGACATCAACATTTAGACGATCATACAACGGTGCCAATTTTATGATACCAACAATACAACACTAAAAATAATAATTAAAAAAATAAAAATAATGGAAATTAGATAATTTTTTCTTTTCTTTTGTGTGTGTGATTTAATTTTGTTTTATTTAGTATTTTAGTTGTGTAAGTTTCGAATCTCTCATCGCCAGTCTTGTAGGCCAGTAAAAATCAAGACCAGGGCTGTACAGCATTTTCTAATGTGCCATATTCGAAAATTGTAACAACAATGAAGGCCAGTTACCATAAAAAAATGTAGATTTATGAGAACTATAGTTAAGTACATTTAGTAATATTGTGAATACATTTAGAAATAAAAATGATATTCAAACATTTTGTTACCTTTTTAACGTGAAACTTGGTATTTTGAATTTGTACATAATTTATCAATGTCTGCTCTGACAGATGTGATGGCCACTCAAAGTAATTACCATCTGTGAGCTGAATTCGGCGTCCTCATAGATAAAATATATAACATCTGAATAACATGTGTAGTGCTAGTATATTTATAGCCTCTGGGTAAGTCCATTATTCTTTAAATAGGTAGATTTATTGAGATCAGTGTACCCCATAATATTTAGCTTATATTAGATTCGTTTTACATTAATTTTGGAAAATTCGATTGATCTTACTTTGATCAGTTTACTATAAATTTTATGATTGCTAAGATACCATATATAAAATATCTTGAAACATAATAAAATTGAATTCAAATATTAACATTAAATTAAGGAGCAAACTTTAAAACAAATGGGTTACAAATAGAGAACTTTTGTAAAATAATTAAGCCAGAGTTTTCTCCCCTGACGTGGATTAAAACTGTACAAATTTTACAAAACTTTCAAATCGATTTTATTGTTAGTACAAAATATTGAAAAGATTTAAGAAAAACGAAAAAATGCATACAAAAAAATGTATTTCCTAAGTGAATAAGTTTCGGAAAATTATTCACATAATGGGACGTAACTCTTAATCATATAATGTCCTTATTTTTAAGAAATCTTTAATTATTCCCCTTAGATAGACAGGCAAATCTAAGGGAGATAATTGTTACAATATTTATCGAATGTTCATGTAAACGTTTTTTAATTCAAAATTTAAAAAAACAAAACAAAGGGTAATTCTCAACTTTGAAACTTTGATATCGTTGCGTCTTTAGCTAGTTTCACATACACACTTAATTGCGATTAGCAATGTTGTTTCTTCTATTTAGTAAAAATGTTCCGCTCACGCAGCAACTCTCTGGTTTACACTGCTTACGCCATACCAAACTTTTTGTTTGTACGGAAACAATTCCATCACGTCCACTTACAGCCCAACAAGATGATCCTTTTCTCTTTGGTTGTCGATGTTATCGCCCAGTCTTCAGTATCTTTGGTATCGTGATGATGCAACATTCAATGGCGCCATGACATTGAACAGATAGTTCCAATTTTCGGGTGAGTCAATCCTAACAAATTGGAAATTATCAATTCATAAAAAATCTGGATGGCATCATTCTTGGTTCTCAGCACAAATGAAGCAGTCGTAGCACTAAATGTCACAGCATCAAAATCGATGCTCACCCAAGGAAGGTGGGCTCTCTCTACAGTGCTAGAAAACTACTAACACCCGAAAGTATCCTGTACCTCTATAAGGCCACCATTCGCCCATGTATGGAGTATTGCTGTCATATTTGGGCTGGTGCATCTGCTACTAGTCTCTCGCTCCTTGACAAGGTTCAAAAGAGAATCGCAAATCTGATAGGTCCTGAACTGGCATCTGAGCTTCAGCCTATGTCCCATCGATGAAACGTTGCATCCCTCTGCCTGTTTTACAAGTATTTTAATGGTGAATGTTCTGACGAACTGCAAGCACTTGTGCCCCCACGACGTGAAAACCCTTGACAAACTCGACAAACTCGACAGGCTGCTAAATCCCACCCCCACACTGTAGAGATCCCTAGATGTAAAAGATCTTTCTATTCCAGTAGTTTCTTCCCCAGAACCATTAGACTTTGGAATTTCATTCCAGGTCCCTGCTTCCCCAACTGTACTGACGTGTAGAAGTTCAAGTGCAACATGAACCGACATCTTGCTGCCCAAATCCCAACATAGTACCTCAGTAGTTGTTGCCCCTGATAGTAGCCCCCTACACCAAAGTGGCAATGTGCCTTGTTTGGGGTGAAAATGTAATTTTAAACAAAAACAAAAAACTTTGTTCCGATTGAAATATTGTTTTACGACACATACACATTCCTATTTTACTTATTTATTGAGGAGTGCACCATGTTGCTTTGAAGTCAATCTATTTGAAAACGACGACGAAATTCGTATCATTTGGATTCTTCAACTTATTCTTCTCATCTTGATTGTTATTTGAACGTTTTGGCCGAGCCAGGTAATCTCTGACTTTTTTTTTTGTTTTCTGGATTTGTGGCACAGGAAGTTGTGTCCACATTTTAAAATATCTTGAAAAAAACTTCAAAGAAACTGCAATTTTGGGAATATTTATTAATATCTTGGTGAACTCGTAAATCTTTCTGTTCAACACTAGAATTTGCACAGAATTTGGGAACGGAAGCCTTTATTTTAATCCACAGTGTATCATGCAGATTCTGGAGTTCAACAGAAACATTTCTGAGTTCAAGAATATACACCTGAAGAAGGTCGGAGGTTACATCGGCTGAAACGTTGTAAAAATACCACTTAAAATAAGAATAGTAATCAGAATAATCCCAATAATATGAATTATCAATCCTCATCTAAAAAAATTTATGGATTTGCGGATTTCAATGGTATTACTCTACTCTCTGCCTTTGATTTGGTTTACACTTTGCAATTAATATTGTGTTACCGGCATTCAGCTCTTTTATCTATGCTTTGGCAGGTCGCATTGACAGGATTCTTTCGGCATACCTCAAGTCTCCTTCTTCAGACATGTCGACAGTCTTTCTGTCAACTTGGACGAGTTGAATCCTATTGATTGGCATTGCAGTCTACACAGTTTAAAATATTCTGATGGTAACTTCAATTACAATTGTACTTTAAAATATTTGTTTGAAATGAATTTGCAATTGTTCGTTTTTCGATTGGATGTTGATGTAGCAATGGAATGAGAAAGGTCATCATTAATAATCCTAATCTTCTTATTTTGTTGTGGCGCATTAGAGAAAGAGAAGAACAGATACAATTTAATTTTATTGTAGTTGATCATAAAAGAGTTTACTTTTGTTAGAGGTCTAAAGAGTGAGTATGCAGTTGTACTAACTTTGACGCAGTAGTAGTACTAATACTACTGCTAGTAGTACTACTAGTAGTTCTGTTTTAGTTTTTGCTCCTGTTTTTTTTATGTTGTTGTTGTTTTTTTTTGGGGGGGGGGGTTGGGGGGGGTGTGGCACAAGAGGTTGTGCCCATATTTTACTCCCTAAAATATCTTGAAAAAACTTCAAAGAAACTGAAATTCGGAGAATATTTATTAATTGATATCTAATAACTATTATTAAATTTCACAAAAATCCAAGTTATCTATCCCCTCCATTGCATAAAACCAAATTAAACTGAATATAGTCTACATTACAATCCCTTACACCTAACAGCTGTGTTCCAAAAGTCATAATGATTGGTTAATTAGTTTAGAAGTTTATTCTCGTACATACAAATATATAAACTAATGATGGGGCGATTCCAATATTTTTCCCCGATTCTGATACTACTACTGATTCTGATACTTTATAAATGTCTAAATCTGTAGATAACGATAAAGTTTTCGCTTTTTTAACTTATGTAATATGTGCATATATTTTCACAAATGCAAAAGTATTCTTGCAGGAAGGTGGTCTATAGATTTACGTTTTACTGGTAGTTTAAAATCAATAAATATTTATCATTTCATCATTAGTACCAGCAAAGGAAAGTTTTGTTTCAAACAAGCCAAAGGAACAAAAATAATTTAATTTCTTGGAGCATTGAAAAAGAGCTACAAACTTTTCTGATAACCTCCATAATTCCATCCCGATTCTAATTCCGATTAATTGTCATAACATTAACATAAACACACACACACACACACACACACACACACACACACATATATATATATATATATATATATTGTGAATTATTTCACAGAATTCTGCCTTTTGGATTACATTGAAATATTTTCTAGTAACGCGATTTCTTTGGATTTTTACTTGTGGATATGGAACTTTAACCAACTTTTCTTGGATTTTACCATTATTGGATATTCTGCTCTTCTCTGGACCATCCATTCACGTGAAATCATTTTTCTTTTTTCCCATTCTTCTGCTTCACTATATTTTACCAAGTAAGCTCTGTGGCTTACTTGTAATTTCATTAAATACTTTGCAAGCAAAATCCGATTTCACATTTTGCTAACTCCTACCCTCTGATGAGAAGAAAAGTATTTCTTTCGAAACTCCATGGATTAAAGACATTCCATTTAATTTGTGTTTCCTTTTGGAAAATTAAATATGTTTTTAACTCTTCTTAAAGTGTTTTCGATTTTTTATTAATTATTTTTTCATATAGAGAGAGAGAGAGAGAGAGAAAGAGAGAGAGATTTTACACATGAGTTCCTAATTATTTCTCCATATTAAAATCATGGTTTTTGGTTGTAATTAAAAACAAAACAAAACAGTTTGCAAGGACCCATGGTGCAGTGGTTAGAGTACTTGGAAAAATCAATTGTAAAAGTTCTATTCTCCTGAGGGTTGAAGGTTCAATTCTCAGTGTGGGCGACCAAAAAATATAATTGTGAATTACTTAGGACCTCTATCCAGTCATGACTGACGGACGAGAGTATGCTACTCCCGTGAAGTAAACAACGGATTTGTTTCCAAATTCCATCCAGATTCCCGGGTTAGAGAAGATACACTTGAAGAAGGGCGGAGATGACATTAACCGAAACGTTGTGAAAATGACACTCAAGATGAGAACAATATTCTGAAGAATCCAAATAATATGAATAACCATTCCTCATCTCCAAAATTATGAAACGTAAAATAAAAATAAAAACATTTTTGCACCAGATTTCTCTTTTTTTTTTTCAGTTCTGTCTCAACAATGGTGCTAAAATAAGACTTATTTTTTTCTCACGAATTCGTATCCCTCTTGGGTCATTTGGCCACACATTGACCAATCAGCTTGCAGGATGCATTAATTCTATCTGTCTGCTGAGAAAGTTCTTCAACTCTTTTGGGAATTAAAGTCGGTCTGCAGAGAGAAATCTGGAATCATCAAAGAAAGACATCCCTTCTCTTTCTTTCTCTCTTGTCCCTGTCCTCTGAATGCTCCAGCATTCAGAGGATTTTTGCATGAAGATATCTGCTGGCAAACCGACCTTCGACAGCCCAAAGAACCTTCAACTCTTCCTTTTCTTCACTCAAGGACTTATTTATGTGAAAGAAAGATGGTCGGTGCGTCCATCTTTCTTTCACGTAAATAAGTCCTTTTGTGGTTGCATTGAAAGAGGTTCTGTTTTTTTCCTTCCATGTGACATTTTTGAGATACAAATGTGGCGTTGTTGTTATATTAAAGAAACAGAAGAAAAGAAAGAGAAAAGAAATTTTAAATTGTTTTTCCAGTTTTACAAAAGACTTTTATTCCACCTTCTCCAGCTGACCTTAAACTATATCCGATGGTGAGGCCCCAGCTTGCGGGTTTTGGGGAGTGTGGAGCGACCTTTTAATTGCCATTGCTCCCAGGTCCACTGACCCAGAGTGGTAGTACCTGTTAGGGTCCCAACTATGGGTTAAATAGAAACTGACTTGGAAAAAAAATAACCAAATATATTCTATTAAAAAACTTTTCTTCAAAATCACTGGATTCGGCATTAAATAACCTGAAAAGGGTTGATATGCCATAAAACAAAACCAAACAAGCAACCAACCTTCTCCAGCTACATGTGATTTCTCGTCTCGGCTGTGACTATAACCGATTTGACGTCAAGGATCCAGGTCGTCACCAACGAAAATAAACAATGGTGACGACCTGGATCCTTGACGTCAAATCGGTTATGGATCAGACCAGGCAAACGAAAACAAGCAATGAAATCCCCGGGCTGGTGACGACCTGGATCCATGACATCAAATCGGTTATGGGTCAAACCGAGGAGGTCGAAGATACTTCAATAAAAGAGAAAAAATAAACAAAGCAAGCCAGCTGAGGGACAGTTTGTCACAGTTCGCGACCCCCACCCCCACCCCCACCGCCGTGTGTTGAAGTGTGTATATTAAAAATCGTAAAATAAACTAAGTCTGTTTTTATAAAAACAAAGTGTCTCGTATTCATTGATAAATAAATCAACTGTCCATTTTAATCGCTAGACGATCACTACACAGACATATACGTAACATGACGTCACCAAGGTGTCTCGATCACAAGCTTCTCTGACCAGCACTTCTCCATTCAAATGTGTCTTTTTGTTTATGCTGTGATGTCACATTGCACAGCCGGCTTGGTCATTTGTATGTTAGCTGCTGCTGCTACCATCATCAGCAGCTCTGTTACAGAAGAGCATCTCTCATTTCTAAACTACTGTCAGTGTAATTCCTTTGTTCAAAAATTATCGTAACTTGTCAACTAGCGTCTAGTCAGTCATTCTAGCTACATCATCAAACTGATGGGATCCTGTGTCAGAAAAAACACTTTATGAAGCTTTCATCACTTTCTACTGCCATTACAATGCAGATTTATCCCTAATTCAAATTGCTGTAATCAGCTTAGCAAGTATTTGAGGAAATTACTTGGATCACTAATCATGGGTGGATGCTGTTTCTCTTGGTAGGTAAACGATACTCGCCTAAAACTTTTAATTCTGTATCACACAAAATGTTTGACATGATTATCTGCAACGTGTATGAAAGATGGCTTTTTGAATTGTTTTAAATCCTTCATTCTCAGTCGAAACAAAGCAGTCTCATCAGCAGGTGCAAAGTACTGGGGCTGCCATTTGGTGAATGGATTCTGGACCATGCAGTAGCTTCTGGTGGGGCTTTTTGATGCCATATTAGTGGGTAATTGTTACGGCTTTACTTTATCATGTGCTACAAAAAAAAAATATTTCTTCACTTCTTTTTTCCCCTTGCTTTCCCTCTCTGCCTTGCTCTAATCAAGTTTTTCGACCTATTCCACAAATCCTAATACTTCATCATGAAAAGTCTCAAAAAAAAAAGAATACACAATTAAACCCAGAATTCCAACTTCCAACATAAACCCCCACTACCATGTCTCCTTCTCCAACATCAGGGGTCTACATTCCAACCTTGCAGAAGTTGAAATCCAATTACAGGAGACCAAACCAGACCTATTCTTCCAAAGCAAAACTGGCATGGGAATAACTATTTCCCGAGATGAGTTTGTAATTAAAGGATATTCTAATTTAGCATTCAAATCTGATCCCCAAAATCGCCATGGGCATGGAATATGTGCCTATATTAAAGATAACTTTCCGTGTGGTAGGGACATCTCCAGAGAAGACCCTAAATTGCCTTATATGTGTTCACACCACTGGGTTTATATTTGCCCCCTATCACCCGCATTACAGTAGAGTTACTATCTTTAAGAGCATATCTGAGAAAATTAATCACATCCTGTTTGTTCATCCTTCAGCTAACATTCACATCTGTGGAGACTTCAATGTTCACAATGTGGAATGGTTAGCCCACTCAAACAAAACAGCTGATCAGGGGAGGTTCTGTCACAAATTTTTCTATTACTTATAACCTAACTCAGATTGTTCGCGAACCCACCCGTGTGCCCGACACTGATGATCAGCATGCAAGTCTCCTAGACCTTTTTCTCACAACTTGCCTGAGCTATGTTCATCTTCCATTCTGTCTCCACTGGGATCTTCTGACAACTAGGTTGTCTCAGTTAAGATAAAAAATAAAATGTAATAAATTCTCTCCATTGTACAGTATATCGATACTCTAAGGCTGACTGGGATAGTTTTTGTACATTTATATCAGATCTACCTCTGCGTTCCATGTTTAAAAAGGTGGTGTTCTCTATAGTATCAGACCTGACGGAATGGTTAATTGTAGGTATTGATCGCTTCATACCCTCCAAAAAATTCCAGTAATAACCCAACAGCCAATCATGGTTCTCTCCAGAATGTGCTGCTGCCATTGTGCACAGAAATTACTATTTCCATTGCTTCCAATGTAATAGATGTACTGAGACTAAAGCCTCTTTCGGGACTGCCAGCAACCACTGTAAAAGAGTAATAAAGAACGTGAGAGAGTTGTATGTTCAGTCCGTCAAGTCCAAAGTAGCTGAGCAGTGGCTTGATTCCCACCAGTTTTGGCAAATAACAAACAGGATCCTAAATAAAAGTGTGATCTAGCCCAACTATTATCAACGGACCTGATGTAATCTTGTCAGCAAAGCCAAACTCTTTGCCAAGAAGTTTGCAGCTAATTCTACCCTGTGCAATCAGGGTCACCAATCCCCTGTATTTCCTTTTGTCTGAAAACACACTTTGCAACATACAGATATGTGTGTGTGATATTGTCAAGCTAATCAAAAGCCTGATTCCAGTAAAGCAACTGACCCTGATGGCATTCCTATTATAGTGCTCAAAAAGCTTCAACCAGAACTAGCTCCCATACTTACAAAGCTGTTTAAGCGTGTCTTAGGGAAAATTGCTTTCCAACACCTTGGAAAACCTCATCAGTGTGTCCAATATTTAAAAATTCAGATGATTGGTCATCTCTCTCTCAATACAGACCAATCAGTCTCCTGTGCGTCATGAGTAAGTTACTGAAATCTGTGTTAAATAGAGTAGTAGTCAACCACTTCAGCAAAAATAAACTCCTCAGTGATATGCAATATGGTTTCTGTTTTGCTAGATCTGCAGCAGATGTGCTAACAGTTACATCTCATAGGATTAGCAAATCTCTTGATGGAGGCTTCCTTCTTAGGGCAATTACCCTTGACATATCAAGGGCCTTTGATAGAATATAGCATAAAGGTCTACTCCACAAAATCTCCAGCTATCATATAACTAGAAATGTCTTTTCAATTATTAAATCATTTCTCTCTTATAGATTCATAAGAGTAGTGGTTGATGGGCAGAAATCACAAAATGGCTTTTGTCTTTGGGAGGCTCCATGTTTTGACAAGCTTCTGGGTCTGACTTTTTCTCCTGATCTGAGATGGAACACGTGCATCAAATCTGTTGGCAAGGCTGCTGGAAAAATGGTGGGATCTTTCTACCGCTCCAGAAGAGATCTCACTGCTGATGCAATTCTCTACCTTTATAAGAACCAAGTATGTCCAAGGATGGAGTACTGTTGCCACATTTGGACAGGAGCTGCTAAAAAGACTTATCCTGCCTTGACAGAGTTTAAAATAGATTTCATAGGCTGTTGGGGGATGCTTTTTTCTCTTCCCTGCAACCTCTTTCCTACAGAAGACAAATTGTGAGCTTCTCTCTACTTTATTGTTATTTTCATGGCATTTTCGTCTGAGCTCCAATCTATGCCAAACTTTCACGAAAACACTCGTCTAGCTAACCCCCACTCTTTATATGTGCCTGTGCAAATGTAGATTCCATGAACAATGCTTCTTTCTTAGAACTGCACACCTGTGCAACTCTGTTACGTTTTCTTGCTCTCCAACTAACGACAATATGGTTGTCTTCAAGTCCAATGTACACAAGTTCTGGACGAGCCATCTCCTAAAGTATTCCAATTTACCAAATTTCCACTACTAACAATTACTACGATATTGTCCCATTGACTACTGTATATTCATTATGCCTTATCCTCGAGTGGCCTCTGGGCCTTGATAAGTGGTGACTCTTTTGTAAAAAAAAAAGTAGTCACGGTTCTAGAACAGCATTCATTCTCTACCTTTATAAGAACCAAGTGTGTCCAAGGATGGAGTACTGTTGCCACATTTGGACAGGAGCTGCTAAAAAGACTTATCCTGCCTTGACAGAGTTTAAAATAGATTTCATAGGCTGTTGGGGGATGCTTTTTTCTCTTCCCTGCAACCTCTTTCCTACAGAAGACAAATTGTGAACAGCATTCATTCTCTACCTTTATAAGAACCAAGTGTGTCCAAGGATGGAGTACTGTTGCCACATTTGGACAGGAGCTGCTAAAAAAGACTTATCCTGCCTTGACAGAGTTGAAAATAGATTTCATAGGCTGTTGGGGGATGCTTTTTTCTCTTCCCTGCAACCTCTTTCCTACAGAAGACAAATTGTGAACAGCATTCATTCTCTACCTTTATAAGAACCAAGTGTGTCCAAGGATGGAGTACTGTTGCCACATTTGGACAGGAGCTGCTAAAAAGACTTATTCTGCCTTGACAGAGTTTAAAATAGATTTCATAGGCTGTTGGGGGATGCTACTAACAATTACTACGATATTGTCCCATTGACTACTGTATATTCATTATGCCTTATCCTCGAGTGGCCTCTGGGCCTTGATAAGTGGTGACTCTTTTATAAAAAAAAAAAGTAGTCACGGTTCTAGAACAGCATTCATTCTCTACCTTTATAAGAACCAAGTCCAATGTATACAAGTTCTGGACGAGCCATCTCCTAAAGTATTCCAATTTACCAAATTTCCACTACTAACAATTACTACGATATTGTCCCATTGACTACTGTATATTCATTATGCCTTATCTTCGAGTGGCCTCTGGGCCTTGATAAGTGGTGACTCTTTTGTAAAAAAAAAAAAGTAGTCACGGTTCTAGAACAGCATTCTTCACACGTCATCTTGAATACGACAGGAATCTGTTCTTGATCGCCTTTTGTTTGTTGCATTTATACATATGACATAGATATCAACTTGAATTAACGGCATAATCACATTGACACACCGGTTCCCGTTAGATCACCCAAAGTTAAGCAACATTGAGCCTGGTCAGTACTAAAATGGGTGACCATTTGGGAATACTAGGTGCTGTATGTGCCCTCCGCTTATCTCGGCATTGTTTCCAGTCGCCCTGGTCTTCTCCTTGCCACTGGACCCAAGCAATGACGATTCAGGAGAGGTGTGGTTAGGGATTGCGTGACCCTTGCCTCACAATTACACACGCAACTGCCCCTACAGGGGGTATCCTTTGTCTTTCGAGACTGAACGGAGGCATCGATCGATCAACTTTAAGAATGTCAGAATATTGAAAGACGCAGGTGACATCAAGCTGTCCTTTAAGATAAAAGGACAATGCTTGCGCTTCCTTAATAACGCTGCTGCTGCCAATATAATTACTATGGACCAAATTCAATGCACATCGTATTTGTAAGTATCAAATAAAACCACAGAAAGGTAGATTTCATTAGATATGGAAAAACTTTAGGAATTGCTAAGATAGGTTGTTTTCATGCAATCAGACCTGGACACAATGCAACAATGGATCACTAACTTACCAACTGAAACCAGTAGTCGATCAGTATTCGGCCATGTATTTCGGGGGGGGGGGAGGTCCAACAACTACATATACCATCCATAATACATATCAAGGAGTTTTCTTTAATTTGATTAAGCAAAATCCCCTTAAATTTTAGGCATTTTCTATGATCAAAATCAAAATTGGATAAGAATTCTTGACATAAGTCTTAGTAGCATTATATCTTTTTTGTTATTGCATTGTCGCACCAAACAAGGTACGATGCCACTTTGGTGTAGAGGACTGCTATTTGGGACACAATTTGCAGGAGTACTATGTAGGGAGTTGAGCAGCAAGATGTCTGTTTACATTACACTTAAACTTCAGCATGTCAGTACAGTCAGGGAAGCAGGGACCTGAAAGGGAATTCCAAAGTCTTGCAGTCCTAGGGAAGAAACTATTAGAGTAGAAGGTTTTCTTACATTTAGGGATTTTTACTGTGTAGGGGTGGGATTTTGCTGTTTGTTGAGGGTATTTATGTCAGGAAGGGACAAGGGTTTGTAGTTTGTCGGAGCATTTACCATTAAAATACTTGTAAAATAAGCAGACGGATGGAACATTTTGTTGATGGGACAATGGTTGAAGTCTAGCTTTTGAATCCTGTCTAAGAGTGAGAAATTAGTAGCAGATGCACCAGCCCAAAATGTGACAACAATACTGCATGGTGGCCTTGTAGAGGTATAGGATACTCTCTGTTGTAACTTTCTAGCACGGTAGGGAGAGCCCACCTTCTTTGCAGCATGCCCTCCCTCCCCTCCTACGGGGGCACCTTTGTGGCCAAGATCAAAATGTAGTATCTGTTCCAGCAGATGTTGCAACCAAAGACCATTGCCCCTGTGGCAATCTTCTGGTCCATGTAGGGGTCACCCTACATGGATCAGCTGGCTCTCACTATCCAGCTCCCATTTCCCACCTCTCGGGAGCTGGTCTCCTTTTTCCTTCCCCCTCCCCCTCTCTCTCTCCACATTAAAAAACGGCTTTGTGCTTAATTTGCTCAGTGGGGAAGCAAATAAATACAGCCCACGTTCTTTGCAGCAGCTTTGGCAATGCCCTCAATGTATCTGTTCCAACTCATGTTCCATATGAACGTCAAGTCAAAGAATTTGAACGAAATACTTTCAGGTAATGTATCATTAGCCATGTCTATTAGTGGTCGAGAAGGTTTTTTGTAATAATCATTAAAGGAAAGAAGTTTAGTCTTAGCAGCATTGAATGTGACACTCCAATTTTGCTCCCATTCCACCACAGATTGGAGGTCTTCCTCCAGGGTTTCTGCCATTCCATGAACAAAGCTTCTTTCTTAGAACTGCACACCCGTGGAACTCTCTTCCATTTGCTTGCTTTCCAACTGACTACAATATGGTCGTCTTCAAGTCCAATGTAAACAAGTTCTTGATGAGCCGTTCCCCTTAAGTAATCCAATTCACCAAATTTCCATTACTATCAATTACTACGTCATTGTCCCATTGACCACTGTACACGTATTAACCCTTATCCTCGAGTGGCCTCTGGGCCTTGATAAGTGGTGACTCCTTTGTAAAAAAAAAAAAAAAAATTTCATCCTTACATCTGCTGACTTTTATTTAAAAAAAAACAACAAACAAAAAATTTATATTAATAATGATTCTTTTAGATTCACTTTTGGATTCATAGCATGAGTCTGGGATCGCCATCTTGTCCAAAACGTTAACCGTACAAAAACCAGTCAGAGGCGTGAAACGAAGCAAACATCCTCTATATATTCATTTATTTGTGGACTGTTACCCTCATCTTCATAGTTGTTGTTTCACTATGTTTCGGGCTACTATTCCTCTGGACTTTGCCAGGTGGTTAACCGCAACGAAATAGGAATGCTGCGACCTGCGTCTGTGTCCTCAGTAATTACTGCCTCCATATCCTGTTATGGTTAACCACTTGACGAAGGTCGGAGGAATAGTTGGCCGAAACGTTGTGAAACGACAATAACTATAAAGATAATGATAACAGTCCGCAAATAAATAAATATACACATTACTCATCTCAAAATAAGTCCAATGATAAACTAATACATCCTCCTCTTTTTTTTTGTCAAAAAACAGAAAGACAAAAATCAATCTAGAAATTAAATAAAACAAGTAAACAGTTTCGTTTTATTTTTTTTAACATTTTATTGAAATTATTTTCAAAAGTATTTTTACAAGTTTTGAAATTCAACCACAATAGAGCAGAGAGCTGAAGAGACATGTATTCACAGATGAAGGGCTATATTTTATTTCTTCAGACATCACTTTCTTTTTTTTTTGCTTTTTTAACATATTTTTTTTGTGTGTTCATAATTCACGTATATATCTTTGTTATCCACTTGAGAAAGATATAAGAGGAGGTTGAGAATAGATGATTCCGTGTTATTATTCCCAAAGGTACAGCCTTCAACCTTTGACATAAAAACATGTACCTTGCTTTATGTTCAAGGTTTTCTTTTTATTTATATATTCATTTATTTTTTATTAGATTTTTTGTTTTTTGTGTTTTTTTACTCGTCAACCTCTTTCTCTGACAAGGCTTGAGAATGATTTAACAGAATTGTTCATTCTTCAATAACCTATTATTCCCCCCATTTTTTCCTTTTTTTTTTTTTTTTTTAATTTGAATGTTTGCTAACGAGAACATTTATTTTTTTTTTATCTTTTATCTCGTACTTGATTCTTTCTTTTAAATAAAATTTTTAAAAAATTAAAAAATAAAAGAAAAAGAAAATATATCTCATCCACCCTAGAATATCACTGGGTTTAAGAATTGAATAAAAATTAATTCAGTTTTTGATAAAGAAAAAAAAATGTCTTTTTTTTCTTCTATTTTTTTTTTTTCAATAATAACACAACAAAAATAATAACAAGACATTATATATATATATATATATATATATATATATATATTTCATCACACTTTCATTTTTTTCTTTTTGAAAATGTCTATAACTTTTACTGTTGCATTACACTGTTATAGTGTTAACTATGTTTTTAGGGGAGGATATATTTGACAGGTAACTGCTGTCGTAAGGTGAGCATTGTTTTGTGTGTCCAATTCTTTTTTCTTTCTTTTTCTTATGTGATGTTCCTATCATATTAAAACTCGATAACAGAGAGCAACGTACATCTAACACGCACGCACGCATACATACATACTTGCATACACACACAATACATACATTCGTCTGGAAACATTATTATACGGAATATGTGATTACTTTCAATTATTTAGGTTTTCTAGTGGACTTAAAAAAAAAAAAAAGAAAAGAAAAAAAGGTGCTTGTGCATAATTTGAACCAAACGTAACTCGAGGTCCGATCGGCGTTGCTCGGAACTTGACATTAACCGCCGAGTTTCGCCGATTATGAAAGCGTAACAAAAATTGCTAAAAAAAAAAAAAAAAAAAAAAAAAAATGAGGAAAACATATAATAATTTTAACAGAAGAAATAAACAAAACAAAAAATAAACCAAGAAACAACGACCTACCGTAACACGTTTTTTGTTTTATTGTTTTTTTTTTTGTAATATGAGTTTTTTTTTTAATTGTAATTTGTTTGTTTGTTTGTTTTTTGTCCAACAAAAAGTTCAAAACAAAACAGATAAGCTTACGTCACATTACAATCAAACCCAAGCACACGCATGACGTCATGTTCCGAGCAAAGCCGATCGAACGCTGAGTTACGTCTGGTTCAAATTACGCACAAGTACCAAAAAAAAAAACAACAAAAAAAACGATATATATATAAAAAAAAAATAACAAAAAAAAGTATACTTATTTATTTGCAGTATGTTATCCTCATCTTTATAGTTGTTGTAGTCTCACCACGTTTTGACCAACAAATCCTCTGGCCTGCTTTGGGTAGAATTGAAACCGTTATCTTCAGACAATGCTCACCTGGAACTGTAGAGATTCAACGTCTCTATCCACTGCGCCATATATAACTTTGGGGCCCGAATCGCTACGGTTCCAGGTGAGCATTGTCTGAAGATAGCGGTTTCAATCCTACTCAAAGCAGGCTAGAAGATTAGTTGGCCAAAACGTGGCGAAACAACAACAACTATGGAAGGCAGTAATTGCTGAGGATACAATGAAGAGACTCAGCATTCCTATACCATCGCGGTTAACCACCTCAAGAAGGTCAGAGGAATAGTTAGCCGAAACATAGTGCAACAACAACAACAACAACAACAACTACTACGAAGATGAGGATAACAGTCCACAAATAAATAAATATACAAATTACTCATCTCAAAGGATTCCAATAATAAAAAAAAAGTAAATAAATAAAATCAAATTTCCCAACCCTTAAACACTTGGGCAACTGGGATTGTAAATGCAAATGTTAGGCACTGCATTGGATCAAATCTTCGAAAAATTTGCTTTTCCAGCCCCACGTATTTCTTTTTGAGTTTATTTCTTCTTTAAAATTTTTGATTTATTAATAATATAGTTAATTAGCATATATATATATATATATATATATATATATATATATATATATATATATATATATATGCACTTCTGCAAAAAGAAAAGAAGAGAAACAAACAAAACAAAAAAAGTAAAAACCCTAACACTTATGTCTGCATATGTATACTCCTCGACACATTCATTTATATATGTACAACTGATTAACACAGATATATAAATATCAAATAAAACCACAGAAAGATAGATTCCATAAAGTACGAAAAGTTTCATGTGTAAACTGTGATAATCATTATCAATAAGGCTGGATTTAATTTTGCCTTACGTTCATTAAATTTCACTTTACGCATAAAACCTTAAGTAGGTAACTTACCCTACAACTTTTTATTTATAAAATTCACATTTTCATAGATGATCCAAATAACCCATAAGATTTCTCCATCTCTCCTGAATATTAGCCCAGTTGAATAATACCAAACCAGCAGTGACAACGAAGATATAAGAGTAGCATGTATGTGTGTATATATATATATATATATTTATAGAGATCATACATTAAATCTCTTTGGGGAACGTTGACCATCTCCGTTCTGTTTTTATTTCCTCCTTCGCGGTGCCATTCTAAGCGCCTTATACTAGTTTGATTTTGAATTAAATTGTTTATTTTGTCTTTTGGCACCGTGAATATAAAAAAAAAAACATTGCCCTTTATTTTCGCCACCAATATTGTTATCGATTTTTCTCTTGATGAGATGATAGCCGAAAGAACTCTAAAGAGATTCCTGCTAATGTTCAAATCTGTGTGTGTATATATATATATATATATATATATATATATATATATATATATATATATAATTTTTTAATGTGATGCTCAGACTGGCATCTGTAAATGCATAACAAAAAAGTGACTATTAAGAACACGCTAGAAACGCAACAAATAGAAAAACAGTGAGAAAAAGAACAAGTGGAAATTACTAGGATCTTTTCACCGATAGTTTAGACTAGGCTAATGGTTAGGAGAGCTGGATAAACACACAAGATTAATAGGGACTTCCATGACTAACAAAAAAGACTGATTTACATAAGGAACTGTTCATAAAGTGAATCTTCCTTTTTTTTTTTTTAAATTTTATTTAGTTTTTATCACTGCTCTGTCTAAATTGTTTGCTATTGAGCACTGTAGTCAAAGAGACAGCTACATATTAGCCATATATGTATGTATATATATAAAACATGCTTGGATAAGGACTTGCTGCCTAAATACATATTGATTAACATATATATATATATATATATATATATATATATATATTCATATATTCATTTATGTATGTATTATAGAAGATCAAAACAACATTGGTACTGTCGGTTTCAAATTCAAACAAAGAGGATCTATGATAGGCCTTCTTTACAGAACTCTCTCCAGCCTCTTTGTTAAAATTAAAAACTGACAGTACCGATGCAGTTTTGATTTTCTGTAACATATTACTGTCTTATTTTTAATTTTATTAATAGTCGAGTACTCTGCTGGGGTTCTCTCCCACTAGCCTAATATATATATATATATATATATATATATATATATATATAGCCACACTGATGAGTTGTGATACAGCAAAACAGTAGTGTATGTGAATATATATATATATATATATATATATATATATATAATAAAAAAATGCACTTAGCTTTCTGTATGTATGTGTATGGAAAATGTAAGAATGCATTACTTATGCATCTAAATGTCTTTATTCAATCTTCTTTTTATTTATGTGTACTGCCTACACACATAGAACTCTCACAAACTCTGCACATTATATATATACCCGCGCAACAAGTACCAATCCTTAACGTATAACAAGAGTAAGAAAAACATTATTTCTCTTAAACAAGCAAACAAAATGTCGACCTGGAACCGTTTACAACTGTAGAACTAGTTTCACAATACAACTCCGCATGTTAACGGAAGGATATTTTCTGGTGCTTCGTCACAACCACACCGTTATGAATAAAGCGACTTGTTATTCTTTAAATAGGCCAATTTTGGACTCAGGTACTATGATAATGTTTCTTGGCCTTTTGACGAAGCAAAACGTGTTATCTATAAGTATACTACTACACTTCACCTTTCTTGTGCTCGGTCGGGGAAGGAGAAATGTTTCTAAACTGAGACTCCAATAGTGATACGCTCTTAGAATATCAGAGGCATTAGTAATTTTTATTTTATGTCAGGGTTACTTATTATGTAATAGGTTTCCAGTCTTCCTCCCTATTTACTTACTGTCCTGGATATGACCTTAAACTATATCCGATGGTAAGGCCCCAGCTTACGGGATTTGGGGAGTGTAGAACCACCCTTTAATTGCCATTGCTCCCAGGTCCACTCTGACCCGGAGTGCTAGTACCTGTTAGGGTTCCAACTATGGGTTAAATAGAAACCTGCTTGTAAAAAACAAAAATGTATTCTATTAAAAAAACTTTTCTTCAAAATAACTGGATTCGGCATTAAATAACCTGAAAAGGGTTGATATGCCGTAAAACAAAAACAACCAACCAACCAAATCTATTTACTTGCCTCCCTACAAGATGAGAGTTAGACGCAAGATTTGTTTTTAATGTGGAAAAAATTCAGCTCTGCAATTAAGGGCACCCTGGATTGGGACAACAATAATAATAATAACAATAATAATATTGCTCATTAAGATAGAGTCGACAGGTCGATATTCTTAATATGTCGTTTTAAGCAAAAACAACAGTACTTACTTGTGATGTCGAAAATAGTGATATATGCAAAAAATTACGAAAATTAATCAAGTAGAATAACTGATATTGTATTTTTAGTAAAAAAAAAATCAAAAACATCCATCATTAAAGTGTCGGAAAGGGAAATAAGCATGTCTCCTTTATTTGCAATGGTTAAGAATTTACATCTAGGGAAAATGCAATTTCCCCCTATTTTCCGTAAAAACTACTTTAAACTAAATAATTTTCTACTCTATGAACTTTCGTAATTTTTGGATATATCATTATTTTCGACATGACAATTAAGAAAGTACTGTTGTTTTTGATTAAAACCACATATGAAAATAAAAATCAATCCATCGATTCTTTTTTAACAAGCACAAAAAAGAAGAAAAAAAAAACCCTGCTTCTATTAAAAGTATTTCTCCTTTACTGACCGAAGACAGAAAAGATGAAGCGCAGAATCAGAACAGATACTGCACTTTGCTCCTAACCAATTCAAACAATGTGCTTTTTGTCTGTATCCCACTGTAGTGTCGTGAACGAAAAAGAAAAAGAAAAATCAATATTGTTTCCGGGAATATGATTTTTGCAGATTTTTAAAAAAGTTTAATAATTTGATTTTATAGTCCAAATTCTGTAATTTGTAAATACGGATAATGTTCAATGTTTAAAAAAAAAAAAAAACAAACAAAAAAAAAAACAGGTTTTATTTCTATCTGAGCGTTTTCTCATTAATTTTTAAAATAAAAAAAAATAAAAAAAATAAACAAACAAATAAATTTTCTCATTTATTTTATGATCGGCTTCTGATTTTCAACATTCTATTAAATAATCTTTTAAAAATTAGAGAAATCGTAAAAATTAAGTTCACAGAGCACACAGAAGTTAGTGTCCCCAGTGATGACGAGTTAAACATAGCTGAAAGGAAAAAGATAACAAAATAGCCAGGTCTTATGTATGATATTAAAAGAAATTGGAATCTTAGGAAGATCTCTATAATTCCAGTTATTATATAAGCAACTTGACTTATGGAAAAGAATTTTAAAAACTACAAATATATCTGGTGAACCAAGTGCAAATGAGATTCAAACAGTTGCACTTAAAGGGACAGTCAGAATCTTAAAAACATCTTTCGGTTGGAATATCTGAGTTAGCGGGTGAATGGTTGACATCTGGTAGGATGCCCCATCCCCAGCTTGAACCAACTGGTAAGAAAATTACTGTTGCTTTGTGTTGCTGATACCTGTAACACTATTATTTGGTAAATAAAGATTTAAATGAAATAAAAACTATTTGTTTATTTTTTTTAATCGAAAATATATCGAGATTGAAAGAATTTATAAGTATTAGATTATCCCTGGCCAAGAACTGAACCATTTAAAAAAATATAATAAGAAGTTTTTGTTTTATTTATTTATTTATTTATTGTGTTGTGATTGTAGTATTGGGTTTTTATGTCGTTATAAAAACAAAGATTATGTTTCTCATCAGGGAAATATTCATCTTGAAGTAAAAGCAAGTCTGTATGCCAGAAACTTTGATAATATAATGATTCATTTTCTTCTTTAATGTAAGTTTTGTCCTCATAAATTTAGTTTAGAGCTGTTTGCTTTTTTTTTGGGGGGGGGTAGTTTCAAAACATTGTGATTATCAAAAACAGGTTTGGCAATATGAACGTGGGAATGAGGTTGGGAAGGCGAAAAGGGAGAGGAGGGAGAAGAGGAGAAGGATGATGATGATGATGAGAAAAAAAAAATGATGGCAGGTGGCGATGGATCCAAAGGAAATGAAAGAATAGTTAATACATGCTTGGGAGACGTGGATTCAACACTGGACTAAAATTTCTTGTCCATAATTTATTAATAAAGTTATTCAAACAAATCGAAGAAAACAGAATACAAAATTAAATATAAAAGAACAAAAAATTAGAAAGAAAAATTGAATTCAATCTTATGAGATTGGTAACTAATATTTTAAGAAATATTTTAGTAGTCCGTGTGTGTCTGTCATTGAAACCCATGATTTCAAAATGATCAGATTCTGATCATATGCATAGGCACGCAACAAACAATAATGGTATCGTTATTATGGTGTTATGCATATAACCACATTTACTATATATATATATATATATATATATATATATAATCTGGAATAGGAAACTAGATCTAATATCTGGAACAATTTTTTTTTTTGTCCTCGTGATTAAGGGAGGTGGTATTTGATCAACACTGTTGGGGAGCCATGATTTTGTTATTTTTTTTTTTAATCCTCCGAAACAGTGTTTCATGGTAAACAACTGATGATCCATGAAATAACATTAGGACTATTGTGAATTCGAGAAAGCAAGTTGATACAGCGATTGCAGGTGATCAAATGACTTAGTGACTAAACAGTTTTCCAATTAATGATAAAAAATATAAAAATTAAATAAGTTTTTTATATAGTCTTAAAGGTAAAAAAAATTCCAAGACTATATATATATATATATGTAATATTTGTTTCGTAAAATGGTTTTTCAATTATATTCCATCCTTTTTGTTTACAAGCTCAATGTATGTTAAATATAACGTCAGAGCATGTATAAAAGAATAACAATATAGTTTATATTCCAAGATCCAAATATTTATTTTCCATGCAAAACAGCTGCCTATTTCTAATTTTTCTGAAGAGTGTATGCACGAAAAGAGGTGGTTTTGTCATAATAATAACCGTTTGTTTTCGCATAGCGAAACGGATCTGTAAAAAAATGTACCGAAATTGTAGTATGCTTGAAGAGTTGTTTTGCATGAAAAATGAGTATTTGGACTTTGGAATGTAACTATACTGTTATTCTTGTATATATATATATATATATATATATATATATATATATATATATATATATATATATATATATATAAAGGGCTAGGGAATATCCAACTGTATGATATAAATAATTACTGGAACATTTCATGTGTAATAGACTTTATTCTATTCTCGTACAAAATTTTGGTACAATTTAAACTTTCTTTGAATATGCAAAGGCCAGAAATAAAGGATATTTTCTTAGATCAGAGATAACATTGCAAACAACTAGGAATATGCTGGGAGTTAAACAGAAAGTAAGGCAGATAAGAAAAAGAATAAAAGAAATAAGAGGAGAAGAAAGAAAGAAAATAAAAAGGAATCTTAATATGATGTTCACTTCCTAATGGGATGGGTTGAAAGACAACTCACTCCTACAATTAAAATTATTTTTCACAGACAAATTCCAAATTCGAAACAGTGTTAAGCAAAATGCTGCATTTCAATTTCTTGTTCTCTGTCAGTGGGAGAGAAATCCTTCACGACTGAGACAATTTTTATTTTTGTTCCTTTTCCTCTGCGTTAAAAAAAAAAAAAAACGACTCTAATGTCTAACTGTCCCGAGGGGTGAGCTTTGTAAATAAGAACTCTTTGTCGATACTGATTGAAAGTTTATCAGAAATTGACCCCCTTTTTTCTTTCCCTCTTCTTTATTTTCTTCTTTTTATGATTTTTTTTTTTTAAACTCAGCATCTTCCCATCTGTTTATAATGTTATCTCTGATGTTTAAAAAAAAATCTTTCTCTCCTGGTGTTTGTATATTTGTAGAAGACATATATCGTACCGAAACGTATTATGGACAGGAAATTCGCATTTTCCAGTGTGTCTGCCTATTTTATTGAGGATAATTAATGGTAGACTAATTATAAAAGAAATACCCTTGACATGAATCAAAAGTTTATCATTCAATTTGAAATTCTTAATTGTTTGATTAATTGAAAAGAAATCTCTGATTCTTTGATGGGAATCTTAAAGATCAGAAAATCTTTCTTTCAAAAGCTTTCACTCTTACTCCTCAGATATACAAACAAAGATATATATATATATACATATATACATACATATATATATATATATATATATATATATATATATATATATATATATATAATTCTAGGTTAATATTTTCCAGACGTAAAGCAAACAATGAAGTTTTAACAAGACAAGAGTGCTCAATACCAAAGTAGGGCAAGATATACTTTTTATTTATTTGTTTTACATAAGCATTAATATGTCGCTACACAGCCATGAGCATGTTTCGGTTAGCCAGTTACAAGTAACCAGAGAACTCTTCAGGCGATATTGCTTATACAAAAGTTTAATCTGTACCGAAACATGCTTATGAATGTGTAACGACATATTAATACTTATGTAAAACCAATAAAATATTTATTTTTTTTTAGCTTGTTTTTCACTAGATTCTGTCTTCACAACACCTAACTTTCTGAGATATTGTGTATTTTATCCATATATATATATATATATATATATATATATATATATATATATATATATATATATATATATATATATATATAATTGCAAACATGATGTTTCACTCTCCTGAGTTGAGAAGCATGAAAACAAACTAATATAAATACTGACACAGAAACATGATTTAAGCGTTCATGAGCTTCGATATTTCAATTTGCTTGGTCCAATTTTCATCATGCAAAGATTTTGGCTATGCAAATCGAAATATCCAACACATTTAATGCTTTAAAGATGTTTGTGTCAATATTTTTAATTAGCTTGTTTAACGCTTATCAACTCATCCCGTATACTAACCACTTTGTATTTAATTTATTGAAATGTAATTTCTCTGTAAACAAACTCCTTCATGCGCGCACACACACACACACACACACACACACACACACACACACACACACACACACACACACACACTATTCCATTGTAAACTAACACGTTTTCACACACACACACAACTGTGTTATGTGGTACTATTTGAAACAATGTTTTCACACACTTAATCTTTTTGTGAAGAATCATAAACCAGTTCCTATTTACTTGCCTCCCCACGAGGGTAGAGTTAGACACAAGGTCGGTGTTTAATGTGGGGGGAAAATCCAGCTCCCAAAAAGGGGCACTCTGGATAGGAACAAAAAATAAAAATTGCCTCAGTCTAGAAGGAATTAAATGTGTTTCAGAAAAAAAAAAAAATGATGGATTAAGTTGTGGTGAAGGAGAAGGGTGGGGGAGTAATGGGGAAAAGTAATAGAATGAAGTTGCTACAAATGGGACAGGAGAAAGAAAAGATGATCCATGTTGATTAATGCCAAGTTCTGCATGATATAATGCACTCATTGGTAAGCATATTAATGCAGAATCAGGTATCATCGTCACGGGTAGGGATTATAAAAAACAACAAACAAACAAACACAGGCACCCAGGGCAGTGGGGTGGAGAAGAACCTCTCTCTATTTCTCTCATTCACCCTATATTCCCAATATGTTAATTTGATCTCTCTTTCTGTTTGCTGCCTGCAGGAGTGTCTGGGGGATGTTACCTTGTCCCAAAAAGAGATTTTCATCTTTTTCCCAAGGAAAATCTTTTGTTACAGTCAACAATGTTGATCTTGTAAATTAAACATCCAGAATACAAACCAAGGAGAACATTATCTTTTTATTAATATTATTATTATTATTATAACAATCATCATCATCATCATAATAAAAAAAACAACATTAATGTCTGAAATAAAAATTGTACAGCTTTCTTATACACTTTTTTTTATTGTTTGTTTTCTTAGATATTTATGATTTCGTCAATGTTGTTAGTTGTTAAATATATAAGCATTTCTTTTGTTGTTTTGATCGAAGATTTTATTTTCTTGTGGATTTATTTATTTTTTTATTTTTATTTAATTGTGTGAATCTAATTTTATTAAAATTAAAAATAAAAAAAATTTTTAACTAAAAATCTTTTTTTTTTCTTTTTGTCAATAAAAATAAAAATAAAAACAACAAAAAAACAAATAAAACAATTTTTTTTTCTTTCTTTTATCTTTAGATATCCCATGACTTAGAACAAAACAACCAAAAGCGTATTTAACCAGAGTGTGATGGTTATAGAAAGTGCTTGTCTAAAGTGACAATTCGATGACGATTTATATAGGTTTTATTTATTTATTTTTTTTTTTACTTCATTTTGTTCATTTATTTATTTATTTTCTTCAAAAGAAACAGAAAAAGAAAAATGATAAAAAGAACCAATAATAAAACACGGAATTAATACTAATATAGAATTAGCTGCAAGAGCTTTCTGTTCGTGTTCATACACCGTGTGTACGTCGATTCTTTATTTAATGATTAAAATAAGTACAAAAAACAATAGCAGAAATGGGAATCAGGTTGAACTAAGTACATTAAATGGATTGCAATATTATGGGTTATTTTTATTCTCATTACCACAAATGAACATTGGAATTAAAATAATATGTCTGCTGTGGATAGATAGCCATATTTCATTTGTTGGCCATATTTCCAATTTTTGCCAAAAGTCACAGATGTTAGTTTATTTTCGTTCTTGCAAATTTGTCCTTTGTCAACTTTACTTGATTTTTTTTTTTTAAGTCTGATTTCTTATCATTTTTTTTTTTTTTATTTCATTTTTCTATTGATGTTAATTTTTTTCTCGTCCAGGGAATAAAATGATGCATCTGGAGTTTATCATTTTCTTTGCCTTCTTTTTGTAGAAGAAAAAAAAAACAAACTAAAAACAAACAAACAGTTAAACAATTTTTTGTTTGTGTTTTAATTGCTTAAATATTAGTAATTTCTTTCTTTCTTTTTTCTTTTTGCAAGTTCCAATTTTTCTCTCCAAACTTTATTATGCACATAACACAGCCATGAGGACAATATTCAGGTAAGAAACTATATATATATAGATATAGATATAAGTATATATATATTTTTTCATTTTTGTATTATTAATTTTATTATTATTACTTTTTTTTCTTTTTACATCCTGACTGTGAACATTTTGATGTCGCTCAAGCACATCCCATCTGCTCCAACCGAAGGCCGATACAAATCCTACATTGTCAAACAGTGGTCATCAGTGATTTTCTTAAAGACACACTTTGTATTTATTATCTACAATAAAATACCCTCCTCTGGAAAAAAAAAAGGTAGAGTATTTGATATATATATATATATAAGGGTTATTTTTTTTTTCCTAGCCAGCAGCCAGCAACGCAACAGAGAATTTAGCAGGTCTCTCTCTCCCTTTTGTCTTTCAAAAAACAAAAAACAAAAAAAAAATGTCCCCATTAACAATAAATGTTGTACTGCTGATTGCCAGAGCTTTCTTCATCTTCAAAGTTTGGTAAGCAGAATCTCTGGTAAGGTTACTACTACCCACCGTGAGCAAAAGTCTGTAAGCTACAGCAGTGACCAGACGTTGTTGT
The DNA here is from genome assembly GCF_053919585.1 of Euprymna scolopes. Taxonomy (NCBI): domain Eukaryota; kingdom Metazoa; phylum Mollusca; class Cephalopoda; order Sepiida; family Sepiolidae; genus Euprymna; species Euprymna scolopes. Next base: position 156,011,617 of record NC_136485.1, on the reverse strand, counting down.
CTACTGATGAAACCACTTGCCAATAAAAGAGAGAGAGAGAGAGAGAGAGAGAGAAAGAGAGAGAAAGAGAGAGAGAGAGAGGAGCATCTGCCGTGTGAAAATAGTCACTATTACATGTCACTACTGCAGTTGTGAATTGTCGTAGTAACGTCTTGATATTGTTGATCTCTACAGATGTAACCATTTGCTGATGACAGCAACTTTACCCAAAAGGTCTCTGAATGTCATACCATACTGCTGCTGCTGCTGTTTATAGATCTGTCACGTGTTGTATCACCACCTGTGAAGCTGTGTGCAAAAGAGGTTGTAGCCAGTTATTCATGTCCATTCTTACTGGTGAGCCATCAATATACCAAAGAACAAGGCTGTACAAAGGATCACCGCATGATATGAATGAAAAACCATACATCCACTGCTATTGGTGCCCTGAGCTGAGGTTCCTGCAAGAAGAGGGAAAAAAAAACTCATATGTGAAGAATTTCAAGACTAAGACAAGAAAACAAGAAGAAAAACAAAACAAAAAAAAACTCCACAGCAAATCACGGTGAATATCTTTACTGCAATAAACAAATACTTAAATCTAATAAAGTTTTATCAACTCTTACTGACTCCCCTCCTCCTCCCCTGATCTGAACCCCCTGAACTACTTCCTTTGGTCATATGTTGAGAATATCACCAACATGACTTCCCACAAGATCAAAGACAGCCTGATCGCGACCATCCACCGAGTATTCGCCAAGCTCCTGCCGATGCTTGTGGACAAGGCATGCTTCGAGTTCCAAATACATATCGAGGCAGTAATTGAGGCTGAAGTCGGCTACATTGAATAGATGTCAGCTCTAATACATAATCAAGTTACCTGAATTGATTTTTTCAATAAAAGCTTTAAAATAAAGCTGTAGTGTTGTTTTCTTTAGGACGATGGAAATGATTGTCAACTAAAAGATAAGGAACATTATGGGAGTACTCACATTGATATAAACTGATTATTACCCATGGGGCGGTTTTTGACAAGAATTTGTTGGCATTGGATTTGAACATAACCAAGTTACAACCAGCAGGGAAGCAGTCCTACGATAATATGTCGCTCAGACATTTCAAAGAAGGTCTGTCCATGGAAATTCCGCTTGATGCTAGGCACATGGATGTAAAAATGAAAAAAAAATTTTCAGTGTAGTAGCAAAATGAGTTCTTGCTGTGAATGTCTTACAAAGGGGACCAATGATTGGAGCTCAGTCAAGCACCTTACATAATTATCTACATGTTTTTGACTGTTTTTGTTGTTATCTTTACAATCTATCAGCTGTTGTACTCTTCGGCCTTCTTCATTGTTAGACTTCCAGGAATTTACCTTCATTTACTATACTGTGATAAACTATTCTTATTTTGCATTATGTCTTTTTTTTTAAATCTACCTTCCATCAGAATTGAACTCAGTAAAATTTATTCCCATTAAACTGCATTATGAATATTTTTTTCTTTTGTCACCAATAAATTGGGTAGGTAACACCTCCGTTTGAACTCCATATCCACACCTTGCAAAAGGTTCTCAGTTACCTGTACATGTGTGAATATGACATAATTACATTGGCACACTGGTTCCTGTTAGATCACCGAAGTTAAGCAATGTTGAGCCTGGTCAGTACTAAAGTGGGTGACCATTTGGGAGTTCCATGTGTTGTATGTGCTCTCTGCTTATCTCGGCATTGTTTCCAGTCATCATAGACTTCTTCATGTCACTAGACTCAAGCATTGCTAATTCAGGAGGGATGAGGTTGAGGATTGTGCAACCCTTGCCTCACAATTACATGCACAGCTACCCATACAGGGGGTATCCATTGTCTTTTGAGACTGAACGGAGGTACATGTATGGATGTGCATGGCAAGGGAATATCAGGCATAGTTTTGCGGGATTTCAACAAGCAAGACGATTTTAAAGGACAGAGTGTTTCCACAGCCAACAGTTGATGGAGGCAGTTTGTCACATACTTCAGCAATTCTGAACATAGAAATAAATGTTTCCAAGTCATTGGAACTACAGGGTGGAATGATAAAATTGTCGTTATAGAAAAGGCGACATGATTCCATTTCCGTTTTATGAAAAACTGGTTTTCTTTTTATGTTGCAAACCATCTACTAGTTTACCAGTTGTGTAGAAATCCCAAGAACAATAGGAGCCTTCTGTCATATCTGAAAGTGACACAATGTTCAACAAGGGAATTCAGATATGCCCCGCTACACAACTCATGCTCTCTACCAATCTAAGTCATGACAACAGAACCATAGCCAGCACCCTCAAAATGCATCGTTGGATTGCCATGAATAACAGGAACATGCCCAGCATGATGAAAACAAAGTTTTTGAGCATGGTTATGGTCTTTGGTGTGGTTTCAAGTGAAAGTCACATCATGCCACCTCACATCTTTGAAGTCGGCTTGAAAGTCAACACCAAAGTGTACCTGGATGTACTGAAGAGTGTGGTGATCCCTTGATGCAATCAGATGGCTGCTGGCAGACCCTGGATCTGGCAGACCCTGGATGTGGCAGCAAGGCTTGGCACTGCCCCATAAGTCCAAAGAAACCCAGGCTTGGCTTCAGAAGGAGTGCAACAACTTTGTATTCTACTCTCACTGCCCCGTCCCTCTTTTCCTTAACAAAATTGATCCCGCTGGACTACTTCATTTGGTCATACATCGAAAACATCACCAACATGACCACCCATGAAACCAAAGCCAGCCTGATCACTGCCATCCACTGATCTCCTGCTGGCATTTGTAGAAAAGGCATGTTCTCAGTTTCGGAACTGTATCGAGACGGTGATTGAGGCTGAAGGTGGCTACATTGAATAGATGTCAGCTCTACTACATAATCAAGTTACCTGAATTGATTTTTTTTCAATAAAAATTTAAAATAAAGCTTTAGTGTTATTTTTTTCTTCAGGGCGACAAATTTATCGTTCCACCCTGTAAATGCTCACAAGAACATTAAGGAATATTAATGAATCGTTGAATAAATAGAGTGAGAGAAATGCATAGCTAAGTGAGCGATTGATGATTTAATAATTACCAATTATAACTAATTTAAAAAAAAAATTCAAACAGAATTCATTTCAAACATAACTCAATCCCAGAACTAATTTTGGATGAAATCCTTAGAGAAACAAACATTAATTAACTAATCTTTGATATAGTTTAGAATAACTGCATTGAAATGACTGTGGATAAGTGGTTAACGACACAGACATTTGTAAACATGGGTGTGCCAAGTTCGAATCCAGTTCATTCCATAGAAACACTTTCATCAAACCCACACCTGACCTTGTGTAGACCAGAGGTCAAATAAAATAATAATAGACCAGCGGGACCTGTGGATATTCCACAGGGGACTAATTCATATGTAATATATTGACGTTTGCATTCTGTGGATGTTCAGCACAAATACAGAAGCTCTGATTTTATTGTAGCTCTTTTGTTAAAATTGCAAAAGTATTTATTTTAGCTAGCAGGGACGTCCGGGTCATAAAGTACGCTTAAATATGATATTTTAATTCTTGCAGATTTTGTAAATATTATTATAGAGTTAATGTTCTATCGATTTTTATATATTATAAAGTTGCGATTTCCAAAAAATATATCATGACTTGGGTGCATCAGCTTTAATTGAAAGTGAAACCAAAACTTATTAAATGTATGTGTGTATATATATATATATATGTAACTTGAGTGCCATCAGTTATAATCGAAACTTAAAACAAACCTTATAAAGAATTCTTGATAAATTATTTTTAAAAAGTATAGATTACTGGAGTGCCATCAGCTATAATCAAAACCAAAACTTATGACGAATTTTTGCTAAAATTACTTATTACAAGTGATGGAAGTCAATAACATTTCGGGACAAGATCAAAGTGTAGTATCTGTTCTTCAGACGCTGCACTTCAATTTCTTGTTCTCTGTCAGTGGAGGAGAAATTCTTCACGACTGAGACAATTTTTATTTTTGTTCCTTTTCTCCACGTTAAAAAACGACCCTGGTGTCTAACTCTGTCCCGTGGGGAGGCATTGTAAATAGGAACAATTAAACAACTCGGATGTAAGTGACATAGAAAATATATAGATGTGAATAAATGTTGCTTATTGAAGTAAACAGAATTTTCAAATGAACAAATCCTGTGAAAACGCTCTGTAAGCTCTCGATATTACGGATGTTTAAGTGCACTGTCTTATTTTCATGCTCATAAGAAAAGCCTTTATATATAAGTTGTATGAGAAAGGCATTAAACAAAAGAAGGAAATACGCACCTCCCCTATATAGAGTGTTGCATAGTGTGCAAGGGAGGTAACTCCCTCTAGCATTCAAATAAATGCTTTTTGAATGTGGATTCGTTTGTCTTTATCACCAAAACAATAACAAATTAGAATTACGTTTGTGAATGATAAAATTGTTCTTGTGATTCTGGTGAGTTTCGTGGTTTGACACAGTTTTTGCAATAACCATGGTTCCAGATTTGAATCTTGCTAGAATTCAGTCACACTAATAAGCTGTATTGATGGCAAAAACATGCTGTCCATGAACACTTACATTTTACTAGCAAGTCTACTTAGCGATGCCCAGGGCCATAAAAAAAAAAAAAACAAAACAAAAAAAAAAACAAAAGGACAAAATAAAAGAGGTTGAAAATGTGTGTAACATCTTTATATTAAAACTCCTACCTCTCTACTTATCTCAAGTTGTCTATTTTCTCATCTCCCATCCCTCCCCATTTTTCTGCATTCCTTTCCTTCACTCCTCTTTCACCTCTGCCTAGCCCATTCCTCTCTCTTGTTTTAACGAATTGAAAAAAAAAATAAAGTAAGTTATATTGATATAATAGATGACATTGAAAATGGCTGAAAAAATGACATAAAATAACAAAAAAATTCAGTATCAAATTATTATTAAAGGCTAATAAATAAATAAAATAACAAAAAATTCAGTATCAAATTATTATTAAAGGCTAATAAATAAATAAAATAACAAAAAATTCAGTACCAAATTATTAAAGACTAATAATAAATAAAATAACAAAAAAATTCAGTACCAAATTATTATTAAAGACTAATAATAAATAAAATAACAAAAAAATTCAGTACCAAATTATTATTAAAGGCTAATAAATAAATAAAATAACAAAAAATTCAGTATCAAATTATTATTAAAGACTAATAAATAAATAAAATAACAAAAAATTCAGTACCAAATTATTATTAAAGGCTAATAAATAAATAAAATAACAAAAAAATTCAGTACCAAATTATTATTAAAGGCTAATAAATAAATAAAATAACAAAAAATTCAGTATCAAATTATTATTAAAGGCTAATAAATAAATAAAATAACAAAAAATTCAGTACCAAATTATTATTAAAGGCTAATAAATAAATAAAATAACAAAAAATTCAGTACCAAATTATTATTAAAGGCTAATAAATAAATAAAATAACAAAAAATTCAGTACCAAATTATTATTAAAGGCTAATAAATAAATAAAATAACAAAAAATTCAGTACCAAATTATTATTAAAGGCTAATAAATAAATAAAATAACAAAAAATTCAGTATCAAATTATTAAAGACTAATAATAAATAAAATAACAAAAAAATTCAGTACCAAATTATTATTAAAGACTAATAATAAATAAAATAACAAAAAATTCAGTACCAAATTATTATTAAAGACTAATAATAAATAAAATAACAAAAAAATTCAGTACCAAATTATTATTAAAGACTAATAATAAATAAAATAACAAAAAATTCAGTACCAAATTATTATTAAAGGCTAATAAATAAATAAAATAACAAAAAATTCAGTACCAAATTATTATTAAAGGCTAATAAATAAATAAAATAACAAAAAAATTCAGTTTCAAATTATTAAAGACTAATAATAAATAAAATAACAAAAAAATTCAGTACCAAATTATTATTAAAGACTAATAATAAATAAAATAACAAAAAATTCAGTACCAAATTATTATTAAAGACTAATAATAAATAAAATAACAAAAAAATTCAGTACCAAATTATTATTAAAGACTAATAATAAATAAAATAACAAAAAATTCAGTACCAAATTATTATTAAAGGCTAATAAATAAATAAAATAACAAAAAATTCAGTACCAAATTATTATTAAAGGCTAATAAATAAATAAAATAACAAAAAATTCAGTACCAAATTATTATTAAAGGCTAATAAATAAATAAAATAACAAAAAAATTCAGTACCAAATTATTATTAAAGACTAATAATAAATAAAATAACAAAAAAATTCAGTACCAAATTATTATTAAAGACTAATAATAAATAAAATAACAAAAAATTCAGTACCAAATTATTATTACAGGCTAATAAATAAATAAAATAACAAAAAATTCAGTACCAAATTATTATTAAAGGCTAATAAATAAATAAAATAACAAAAAAATTCAGTTTCAAATTATTATTAAAGGCTAATAAATAAATAAAATAACAAAAAAATTCAGTACCAAATTATTATTAAAGGCTAATAAATAAATAAAATAACAAAAAATTCAGTACCAAATTATTATTAAAGGCTAATAAATAAATAAAATAACAAAAAATTCAGTACCAAATTATTATTAAAGGCTAATAAATAAATAAAATAACAAAAAATTCAGTATCAAATTATTATTAAAGGCTAATAAATAAATAAAATAACAAAAAAATTCAGTACCAAATTATTATTAAAGACTAATAAATAAATAAAATAACAAAAAAATTCAGTACCAAATTATTATTAAAGGCTAATAAATAAATAAAATAACAAAAAAATTCAGTACCAAATTATTATTAAAGACTAATAATAAATAAAATAACAAAAAATTCAGTACCAAATTATTATTAAAGGCTAATAAATAAATAAAATAACAAAAAAATTCAGTACCAAATTATTATTAAAGGCTAATAAATAAATAAAATAACAAAAAATTCAGTACCAAATTATTATTAAAGACTAATAAATAAATAAAATAACAAAAAAATTCAGTACCAAATTATTATTAAAGGCTAATAAATAAATAAAATAACAAAAAAATTCAGTATCAAATTATTATTAAAGACTAATAATAAATAAAATAACAAAAAATTCAGTACCAAATTATTATTAAAGGCTAATAAATAAATAAAATAACAAAAAAATTCAGTATCAAATTATTATTAAAGGCTAATAAATAAATAAAATAACAAAAAAATTCAGTACCAAATTATTATTAAAGACTAATAATAAATAAAATAACAAAAAATTCAGTATCAAATTATTATTAAAGGCTAATAAATAAATAAAATAACAAAAAATTCAGTACCAAATTATTATTAAAGGCTAATAAATAAATAAAATAACAAAAAATTCAGTACCAAATTATTATTAAAGGCTAATAAATAAATAAAATAACAAAAAATTCAGTACCAAATTATTATTAAAGGCTAATAAATAAATAAAATAACAAAAAATTCAGTACCAAATTATTATTAAAGACTAATAAATAAATAAAATAACAAAAAATTCAGTACCAAATTATTATTAAAGACTAATAATAAATAAAATAACAAAAAATTCAGTACCAAATTATTATTAAAGACTAATAATAAATAAAATAACAAAAAATTCAGTATCAAATTATTATTAAAGGCTAATAAATAAATAAAATAACAAAACAATTCAGTACCAAATTATTATTAAAGACTAATAATAAATAAAATAACAAAAAAATTCAGTACCAAATTATTATTAAAGACTAATAATAAATAAAATAACAAAAAATTCAGTACCAAATTATTATTAAAGGCTAATAAATAAATAAAATAACAAAAAATTCAGTACCAAATTATTATTAAAGGCTAATAAATAAATAAAATAACAAAAAATTTAGTACCAAATTATTATTAAAGGCTAATAAATAAATAAAATAACAAAAAATTCAGTACCAAATTATTATTAAAGGCTAATAAATAAATAAAATAACAAAAAATTCAGTACCAAATTATTATTAAAGGCTAATAAATAAATAAAATAACAAAAAATTCAGTATCAAATTATTATTAAAGGCTAATAAATAAATAAAATAACAAAAAATTCAGTACCAAATTATTATTAAAGGCTAATAAATAAATAAAATAACAAAAAATTCAGTACCAAATTATTAAAGGCTAATAAATAAATAAAATAACAAAAAATTCAGTACCAAATTATTATTAAAGACTAATAATAAATAAAATAACAAAAAAATTCAGTACCAAATTATTATTAAAGGCTAATAAATAAATAAAATAACAAAAAATTCAGTATCAAATTATTATTAAAGGCTAATAAATAAATAAAATAACAAAAAATTCAGTACCAAATTATTATTAAAGGCTAATAAATAAATAAAATAACAAAAAATTCAGTATCAAATTATTATTAAAGGCTAATAAATAAATAAAATAACAAAAAATTCAGTACCAAATTATTAAAGGCTAATAAATAAATAAAATAACAAAAAATTCAGTACCAAATTATTATTAAAGACTAATAATAAATAAAATAACAAAAAAATTCAGTACCAAATTATTATTAAAGGCTAATAAATAAATAAAATAACAAAAAATTCAGTATCAAATTATTAAAGACTAATAATAAATAAAATAACAAAAAATTCAGTATCAAATTATTATTAAAGATCAATAACAAATAAAATAACAAACAAAAATAAATAGACGGCAAATAAAAAAAAAGAATATAAGGTATAAAAAACAATGCAAAAATTGTTGATTAATTCATGCAGGCATTTTATGAAGTAGCGTTTTTTTTTTTTTTTTAGTATATAGTCCTTTTTTAGAACCAGAAGGATAACTATATTTCAGTGCTATTGGAATGCTTTTCAAATATTACATCTACTTCTGGTGTATGCTGTCAACAACTATGTCTAAGTTTTCAGTATACTGTGAAAAAAACTGATTGAATAATAGATCAAACTGATTGTATCTTTATGCAATCAGTTTGATCTATTATTTAATCATTTTTTTTTTGTATAAATGAATGCTCTATGATAGTGTGACCTTTTCTTGTAGACTTCCCCCACAGCAATGTATTCGCAATGCTACCTTGTGACATTACAAATAGGTTGTCTTGATCAACATTCTTATATTAAATTTCTGCAAAATAATCGTTTTAAAAATAAAATAAAAACAGAAAAGTAATGAAAAAAAAATTGAAGTAAAAATTTTTTTTAGAAAATATAGAAAAATTGTAATCAAAACAAAACAGTATTATTTGTGATCACTGAAAATCTGGAATGGTGTCAAGAAAATTCATTAAATTTAAAAATGGTATCAAAATGGTATCATAAAATTTAAAAATGGTATCAAAATGGTATCATAAAATTTAAAAATGGTATCAAAATGCGACCCATATTATTGATTCCCAATTTAAAAAAAAGAAAAAAAAAAAGAAAAAAAGAATGGTGAAATATTTTATATCTTCCATAAATTGTTAAGGAAAGAAAAAGCATGTTCCTATTTACTTGCCTCCCCACGAGGGCAGAGTTGGACACATGGTCGATTTTAAATGTGGGGAAAATCCAGCTCCCCCAAAAAGGGGCACTCTTGATAGGAACAAAAATAAAAATTGTCTCAGTCATGAAGGACCTCTCCTCCAGTGATCGAGGACAAAAAAGGTGAAGTGTAGCATATTTGGCTAATGTGAGCTTTTTTTTTTTTAGCTGTACCACTAGCTATATTGTGAAAATGTTTGAATTTTATCCCAAAAAATGAATAAATAATTGTTTCTATGTTGCTATTCAAAATAGCAGTAGCAGTGAGTGTTGTTTAACATGCCTACTCTGGATTAGACAGAAACTTAAATTTGCAGTTTGTATCAACCAATCACAGCACAAAAAATATTCACTCCAAATTCCAGCGAATAAAAACCAAAACACAGCATTTTTCCTTCTTTTTTTCTTGCCTTTCTTTTACAGATACCACTCGTATGCATGACATAATCTTATCTGGGCTCCTTTGGTGCAAAGATCCTTTTGGCATAATGAGAGACTTTCACAAACAGCACCAGTATATTACCAAATACTCTCACACAAAAGTTAGTACATACATTTTCCCACTAAAAAACACAGACACACTCATATGCACACTCATCTACATGCCAATTTACACACGTGTAAATGCAGACGGCGCCAAGCAAAATAAACACTTGCATTCTATATCTCCTTACAGGACAAACAACTATTTCATTTGGAAACATTCCTTGGACACTTTAAAATCTCAATCCTTCACAAACTCTTTAGCTTTGGTTATCTTAAAAAGTTGTTGATAAAAATTAATTATTTTGTATGAATAAAATTTGTAAATCTTTTTGATATTGTGTTTACATTGTTATAACATGACATATCCTCTCAACCAAAATACAGGATGTTTCACAAGTCGTGAACATACCTGGACATTAAATATCTCAAAAACTAATAAGAATATAAAAAGCATGCCGATCTATCTATCTATATATTTATAAAAGTAAGAATGTGTGTGTGTGTGTGTGTGTGAGGACACTTCTCAACCTATATACTCAACGGATTTTTGATCTACAGACTTAAAATTTGGTACATAACATATTCAGACATGTAGAAAACTTTTAAATGTTTTCATCCGGAAAAAAAAACTCTTAAGGGGTCAAAATAAGCACATTGGTACGTGGGGGTGGTCAGATTTTTATCTTTTTGTCAACTGTTTCACAAATCGAAACCAAAACGTTTAGTTTGTGATTTACTTTTTCCTTTGACGTTAATGACTGAGCTATGAAGACATGTTTGCTGCAAGGCTAAAAATTAAAACATGGACCAATAGCTATTACGTTATGCATGCATATTTGTAATGCCGTCATTCGACCTTTACCTGACAAATTCCATTTTTATAATTTTCCCACTTTTGCATCGATTTTCTCCAGCTAAAACCCAAGTATAAAGTTTCGCATGGGTTTGAATATCCTATATATTAAGTTTCATGTTTGTCGGCCAAAAACTGACAGAGGAGTGTGGTAGGCAAATTTTTTTAACCAAATATATATACGCATACATAAATATATATAGAAAAAGGTTTGGGTTTTACTATAACGTTTTTACGCAAATATTACACAAGTATAAATCATGTAGAATATCTGCATGAATATAATTACACGTAATAGTTATGTCATATAATGGTGGTATTAAGATGAACAGTTAACTAAAGATGATCATCCCATGAGAAAACCGAAAAACAAAAACTAATATGGAATTAATTAAAATGAATGTTTAAAGGAATATGCAAATTAGCTAGATCTTTTGCTAGTGAATGCAATTCCACAACCCATATATAACAAAGTTGTGTTTTCTTTTTAAATAAATAGAAAAAAGGGTTTTTAATATGAATATCAATACAAAACAAAACAAAAAAAAAAATAGAGTATAAAAGATAGATAGAAGAATAGACACATTGATATAAAAAGCATTGTGGAATTTTAATGGGGTCATCGCTACTTTTCTAATAATGTACAATTTATAAAGAAACAAAGGTAATTATATTTCCAGATGTAAGAAATCTTTTTGGAAGAAAAAAAAAAAAATCAATCATGCATCTTATAAATTGAAACGAAAAACAATTAAAACGAAGGAATAAAGCAAAACAAAAAAACAAAAAAACAACAAAAAAAACAAAACAAATAAAAAACCAGAAATATTCTTCATCTAAAAATTAGATTTTATTCAACAAAAAAGAAGAACGTTTCTGAATTTTTGAGATGATGATTGGTTATTCGTATTATTTAGATTCATCGGGCTACTGTTCTCATCTTGAGTGCCATTTTCATAACGTTTCAGTCGATGTAACCTCCGACTTTCTTCAGGTGTATCTTGTCAAACTTGGGAACGTTTCTGTCGAACTTAGGAATCTGGATAGAATTTCGAACGCGTGACACAGTGATTAGAGTACTCAGAAAGATATCAATTGTAAAAGAGATATTTTCCTGAAGATTTAAGATTCAATTCTCAGTGTGAGCGACCGAAAAATACAAATGAAAATTACTTCACACCTTTAATCAGTCATGACTGATGATGCTACCCTCATGAAAATAAATAAAGCAATCCATTCGAAATTCCGTCCAAATTTGCAAGTTCGCAAAAAATACACCTGAAGAAGGTTGGAGGTTACATCGACCAAAATGTTGTGAAAATCACACTCAAGATAAGAACAATAGTCTGAAGAATCCAAATAAAATGAAAACTAAAGAAAAAGTCTGAAAAAAAAAAGAAGAATTTTACTCATATTTCATACAAAACAAATCTAAATAATAAAAATTGAATAATAAAATTGGGCTATTTCTTACTCTAACGGTGAGATTAAAACACTGATTTCAACTTGGCAGAATAGAGGAACAATAGTTTACTAATCACGTGTATGCGTTTGAAGTTGTAACGTGAACTAATTTGCATATTGTTTTGCAAAAAAAAAAAAACATCCCATTAGTTTCTATGTTGTTTTTTAATGATTGCTTTTTATTTTAATATCTATATATATAAAGTAGTGGCGTTCGTGTGTATGAGTGTCTGTATGTACAACTCTCCCATAGCCCAAACCACTTGGCCGATCATGACCAAACCTGGCATGAAGATGCTTCCCCACCTAAGGATGGTGCACATCATTTTTCAAGGTCAATGTTATAGTCTACGTATATATACTCTCATGCAGCCCACACCATTGGATCGACCATCAGGAAAGCAGACATGATGACAGTCTCCGAACTAGGGATGATGCACAGTATTTTTCAAGGTCAAATGTCGGGACTTTGTTAATAACATATATTTCTATTTACAAATAGTTTTTATATCATGGATAAACTTCGGCCATGTTTTAAGATAACAACCTTTCTGATCCTTTATGACCGATTTACTTTTAGGTAAACTTGATTAATTTTCAACAAGTTGCGATCCAGTTATAAATTGTAAAAAACCAAGCTCCCAGAAGTCTTTTCTCTTTATGTTTGAACTATTGGAGAGCTACAGCTGAGATGAATATATAAAGATATACATCCTATATATTATTATAATTGAATGTTTTTAATTGAATAGAAACTCTCTTGCCTTCAAACAGTTAAACTGTATATTAATATATTAAATATCTGGCGCTTCTACACTATTGGGACGAGATTTCGGAAATCGTAATACTGAATTTCACATGAAAAGAATGGTATCTATATATTCCTCGTATTTTTAAGATGATTATATAAAAAAAAAAATTACAAAAATCAATCAGGTAGAAAATTATTTATTAAATAAAATAAAAAATAGAATTTGATGAAAACTGTAAGACACAGGAGAGTTCAAAAGGAGGTAATTTTCTGTTTCGATTTAAACAAGATGGCGGCAATTTTTCAACTGCCACCACGATTAAAATTGTTTGTTTTTTTAATAATTCAGTAATATTCAGTTAATTCCGACTGCATAATTTGAAAGCTACCATTGTAACTTATTAGAATTGACAAAAAACATCAGTTGAAACCATTGTTTTTTTTTTTTAATCTGAAAACTCCATTTATCGACGACAAAATCTCGTCCCAATAGTGTAGAAGCGCAAAATATTTTTTTATCTAACAAAAATATATTAAAATAATAAGCAAATAAAATGTTGTATTATTGCCCATAAACAGTAAGGATGTAAATTAATTGAAAATTTGTATGAAATCAAACAAGATGTGAGGAATAAAAAACGTGATACAAATTGTAGTTTCATAAATGTTTGCAACAAATAAAATATGATTTTGAAACAAAGGTTTATTAGGAAAAATGTCACAGTATGAATATTTCTTCTATAAAAACAGAAAAAAATGCACCTGGGTTTTCTGGTTTGTACGTTAATAATGCTGACTGCTGAAACCCTATAATACTAGAGAACTAATACTCATTATTTCAACATAATTTCACAGACATTGATACAATAACTGAAAAAAAAATAAAACAAAAAAAAAAGCGAAACAAAAAGAAACATAAAAAACATAAACTTAAGAAAAGAAAAACACCTAGAATGAGTCACCCCCCCCTCCAACTAAAAGTCTTGTGACAAAAAACTATGTATATAAGATTTTCTGCAAATGTGGAAAACTATACAAAGGTTAGATCAGTCACCTCTAAAAGTAAGGCTAGAAAAACACCGTAAAACCGTAATATGGAGGAGAGCTCAAAGAGTCTGGACTAGCTGATAACATATGGAAAGAAAAAAAAAAACACACTTCCCTTTGTGGAACGAGGTCAAAATAATTGACAGGGATGCAAGGTAGAGGCAGCACATATGCTAAAAAAAAAGAAAAATTACTAAGCAGACCAAGCCTAGAGATTAGTAACATTTGGGAGCCTCTAATTGTAGAAAAAAACAAATATTGTACATCCTTAAAATTTTGGCAAGAGAAGGGAGATAATCCACTGTTAATCTTTATTAGAGTTGCCTCCCCTTTGTCTACTAATTTTTTTCACAAATATGAAACCATATCCATAAAATAGAGACTAACTCAAAGAATACAAAAATATCCACGGAGCCAGTAACTTTTCTCTTTTTTTTTCTAAACAACAACCAACATGCCGGTCGAAGGCCAACCTAACCAAAACATTGCACAAATATCACTCAAGATGAGAACAGTAGTCTGATCAATACCAGTAATATAAAAAATCAGCCCCCATCAAAAAATGCAGAACTTTAATTAAGAAAAAAATGTTTACAAATTCTTTAATATGAATCTAGCATTTATTTTTTTACTAAACAAAGGCTATCAAGGCCAGATGTCATTCAAGGATAAGATATAATGATCGTCAAAACCAAGTTCAAATATTTATGCAGTTTGAGATAGGAATCTACGGCTTGTTTTACAATCCACAGAGGTACGAAAAGGTTGCCAAAAAAACAAGTATATAATAAATAAATGTTACCAAAGGCAAGATAAGTTCCTTTTGTACCTTACTGGATAAGTTTTTAGTGTTTTCATTTAATGTAAAATATTTATTCAGTTCGAGAAACAAGTAGTGTTGAGCGCTATGTGACAACAAGAAAAAATGGTTGCAATGTCTCTTTTAAGTCTCGATAATGATTTCAAAATAAGAAAACAAACAAAATGGTAGTAGAAACTCACCTAATCAATATTACCGTGACATTCATTGGGTGAGTTTCATTTTGTTTTGTACAGAAATTCATCTGATAAGTATCGAAAATTGAAAAAGATGCGATCTTAAAAACAGCTTTTTTCTCTCATAGATAAAAAGAATAATTTTTACAGGGGATTTTTTTACGTTACACTGGCAAAGGAGATAATAAAATTTCAGCAAATCACTTCTTCTTAAAAAACAGATTTATTATAATCTGGAGATATAGCTCAGTGGTAGATCATTCGACTACAGGTCGAATGATCCCCTGTTCAAGCCCAAGTCTACCTCACCATTTTATTTAAATTTTTTCTTATTAATGAGTTCAATTTACGATAAAAGAAGAGGTAACATTTAAAATTGCCGAAAATCATTTCTTGGTTTGCATATGTAAAAACTAAACATTAATCAGAAGTGACTTTTCCAGGGTATTCATTGTGAAGCCAAAAATAGCTGACGTGATATTATAAACAAACATAAACGGAATTCGATGAACGATATTATCATTGTTATTTTTTTTATTTTTTATTTTTATTTTTTTTTTTGCCGCATTTGTCCACCAGGCAAATTATACCTCATAATATATAATAATCAATAGAGGATTGATTCTATAATAATATGTACACGATCTGCATAAATTAAAATATTATGTTTAAGCGTATTGTACGACCAGGAAACGCTGGGCTACCAGCTAGTGTATATCATATATATCATAAGGGATGGAACAATTCCAATATTTTTTCCGATTCTGATACAATTACTGATTCCGATTCTTTATAGGCTTCTTAATATTTAACTATAGAGTTGTTATTTTTCACGATTACCATAAAAACATATGTTAAACGTGCAGATATACTCGTGATGGATGATCTATCGATTTTAGTTTTACTAATCATTTAAAATCAATCGATATTCATTATTTTGGTATTACTATCAGCAGTAGAAGAATTTTCTTTAAAGAAAATCAAATAAAAAGCCAGTTAAAAGAATCGTTTTTGGCATCGAAAAATAGGCACACATTTTTCCGATTCCGATACTCCAAAAGTTCTGATTTTTTCGTTTCCCGATTCCAATTCCAATTAATCGTCCCAACACTCATATGTATGAGAGAGAGAGAGAGAGAGAGAGAGAGAGAGAGATGATGATGATGATAATGAAGGATAAATTTGGTTGTTTGTGATAAATTTAGTAAATAATATTAACTGAATCCAAAAGTAATTAATACTATGATAAATAGAACAGTCATAACAATATATATATATATATATATATATATATATATATATATATATATATTCTTCTAGGTTCAATCCTTGGCTTGGGAGAGATGTTAGTCTAGCGGCACTAATGGGTTGTGATACAACGAAACAGGACTGTATGTCGATGACTACAAATATATATATATATATATATATGTATATATATATATATATATATATATATAATCGATATGCTAAGGACAAGATATTGCTCAGTGGAAACCTAGATATCTTAGATATATCTATGTAAGGCATATAAAATGTATTTGTCTTTTCCTCGGCTAAATAATGATGAATTTCTTCAAATTTAAAAATTTAAAAAATTGACTTTTGGAATACATAAAAACATGTAAATTATAGACATTAATATTTATTAATAATAATATTTTATTTGTATATTTTAGTATTTGATCAATAGTTTTGAATATTTTAAAGAAACCTCCGTCCGTTTTTAAAATATGTCTATTTTGATAAAAAAAAAAAAATGAATGAATATTAACCTTTCATGAAAAACTGGATATTTTTAAATATATATTTTTTCCATTTGTAATCTGAATGTTTGCAAAATCGGTGTTTCTTTTTTACCTTTACATTTGTATAATGCCAGGCCTTTCTCTTCTCCTGACGAGAAGAATTTAGCTTTAAAATGCCATCGCCTAAAGAGGTTCCTCCCTCATTTCACTTTCTGTAACTCTTATTGACTTGATAATGTGATAAAGTTCTTACACTTTATCTTCCGAACTTATAATATTATATATATACAAATATATATATATATATATATATATATATATATGTATATATAAAATTTATTTATACACGATAATTCTTGGCCTGAAGACGTAATCCCCCAACGC
Organism: Euprymna scolopes; assembly: GCF_053919585.1. Lineage (NCBI taxonomy): Eukaryota > Metazoa > Mollusca > Cephalopoda > Sepiida > Sepiolidae > Euprymna > Euprymna scolopes. The sequence goes on along the minus strand of NC_136485.1, from coordinate 155,994,293 downwards.
GGGTGATTACAGAAATATGTATGCACATATGTAGCCATCAATGTTTGTATAAATAAATTTAATATACCTGGTCTGTTAACTCATTGAGCACTCTTTGGTAGACACATGTTGTTTCATATTGGATGTACTTCTAGGAAACTAAACTATACTGGCTAAATATATATATATATATATATATATATATATATATCTGGAATTCGAATCTTAGTAGATTCATCCGCTTTGATGAGTCCTAGACGACGAAACACATGTCAGTGGATAATTATATTTTAAAAACAATATATGTGTGTGTGGGGGGGAATGAAAATTATGGAGGTAATATTCCCACGTGATGGAGAGATAAAATGAATCAAATTATCTGTTCTTTTTGTCATTATTTTAAGACTTCCTCGAGATGAATAATTTGAAGAAAATAAAATACCAATACAATATTTGAAAATATACTTTTTGCGTTTATAGTTTATAGGTTTTGTTGTTTCACCAATAGGAAAAGACTACTAAAACCAGACGCCATACGATTGTAAGCCATTTTATTTCAATTATAAATTTATTTTGTTTTCCGATAGCTTTTTTGGGGGGGGGGGGTAAGCAACAGTAATAAACACTTCAATGTTTTTTTTGTTTGTTTTTAACAAAACGTTATTAAACAGTAACAATTTTTTTTTTTTTTTTTTTTTTTTTCAGTAATGTTTGTAGGGGGGGGGACACAACAATTACTGTTTATCTTTAGTTCCGATTGGAAGATTTTCTACTGACTGTAGAGAGGCAAAGTAGGGAGCAAAGTGTTTTCAGAGGATGTGGAAAGAAGCTCCTTCCCAAACCGGGTAGCCTTCCGCGATTTGATTTATTATGGAGACAAAAGGGTTGTGTCCAAATTTTTGTCTCCACATAAATTCGCATAAATATGTTTCCAACAGCTCCCGGTTTTTTGTTTTTTTTTTATCGCTAAATTAAATAGCTGAAATGAAAGGCTGTGTATTTTTACTTTGAACAATAAAATAACTGAAATGAAACGCTATGTGTGTAATTTCAATGAAAATTATTCGTCTGCTGCGCGTTCGTTTGAAGCGCCCTGATTGGCTGATAGAGTATCGTACCGCTCGCCATGTTCCGGCGTTTTCCGACGGATGTCGATCAACGCTCGGCTAAGATCGTGAAATCGGTGGGTAAAATACTGCAGGAGTACCTTATATATATACAAATATATATATATATATATATATATATATATATGTATATATAAAATTTATTTATACACGATAATTCTTGGCCTGAAGACGTAATCCCCCAACGCGGGTGATTACAGAAATATGTATGCACATATGTAGCCATCAATGTTTGTATAAATAAATTTAATATACCTGGTCTGTTAACTCATTGAGCACTCTTTGGTAGACACATGTTGTTTCATATTGGATGTACTTCTAGGAAACTAAACTATACTGGCTAAATATATATATATATATATATATATATATATATATATATATATATCTGGAATTCGAATCTTAGTAGATTCATCCGCTTTGATGAGTCCTAGACGACGAAACACATGTCAGTGGATAATTATATTTTAAAAACAATATATGTGTGTGTGGGGGGGAATGAAAATTATGGAGGTAATATTCCCACGTGATGGAGAGATAAAATGAATCAAATTATCTGTTCTTTTTGTCATTATTTTAAGACTTCCTCGAGATGAATAATTTGAAGAAAATAAAATACCAATACAATATTTGAAAATATACTTTTTGCGTTTATAGTTTATAGGTTTTGTTGTTTCACCAATAGGAAAAGACTACTAAAACCAGACGCCATACGATTGTAAGCCATTTTATTTCAATTATAAATTTTCTGATCACAACAGGACTGAAATTAAAAATAATATATCTTCCCAACCCTTAACGGGTGATGCTCTTTTCTCTTCCTTGCAACCTCTTTCCCACAGAAGAGACATTGGGAGCCTGTCTCTGCTCTATCGCTATTTTCATGGCAACTGTTCGACTGAACTCCAATCTATGGTGCCCCCTTGCCAAACTTTCACAAAAAACACTCGACTAGTTTCAACCACTATATCTAATTTTCCCCACTCTCTATTTGTGCCTAAATGTAAGCACAGATTCCATGAACAAAGCGTCTTTCCCAAAACTGCATGACTTTGGAACACTGTTCCGCTGGCATGCTTCCTGGTTGCATACAACATGGTAGCTTTCAAATCTAATGTAAACAAGTTTCTGTTAAGCCGTCCTCATAAATAATCTAATTCTACCCAATTTACACCACAAGTGATTACTTCACTACCACCTTACATTCATTAACCCTTATCCTCGAGTGGCCTTCGGGCCTTTATAAGTGAGGACTCCCAAGTAAACAAATGAACAAAAAAAACCCCTAAACTAACAGAGCTTCATATTTTTAACTAATTGTTGATTCTGGCTAGACTTACTGAGGAAGAAGGAACACAGTGTTATGCCGTATATTTACCAGAAGTTTACGTAATTTGTTTAGCTAGAGTAACATTTTTGCAGCAACTAATTCTTACATGATTAGGCACATAAATTAACTATTTACATTTCCTATGGTGATCCAACTGGATATAAGGCCATTTGTAACAGTGCACAGACACGCATATTACGTCTGTATGCAAATGCTGCGCTGTATTCAATGTGACGTCACGGTAAAGAAAAAGAAAAAGACTATAAAAAGAGCGTGTACAGACTGACTGTCATATTTGAGAAGACAGAAGTCAGAGAGAAGGATCAAGATCACATTAGAAAACATGATCAAGATCACATTAGAAAACATGATCACGTTAAAGAGTTGAAATAAATGTCTGTTGTTTAAACCTGAAATAGCGAGTTGAATTATTCCTTGTCTTGATCTCCTTTGTGACAGAGTCTATGTGTTTAGTCCCAAATGTCTAAATGTAAACACATATGTAAACGTGTACTACATTACACATGTGATGAGGACTACCCAGAATGAATGTCTTAGCCTACAACGTGTTGTGTCTACATGTTAATGTGTGTAAAATTATACATCCACTGTCAATTATACAGTATAATCAACTGTACCTATGTATTATTCTAACACGTTTCTTTAAAAGTAAATTTTTTGCTGTGTAACATATCTGGTACCTGGTGCAGCATTCACCCTGAATTGGTTGAGCTGCCTTCCTCCAAAGAAGGAAGCTTTTAGGGAATATTAAATTCTCAAGTGGTCACTAGTTTAATGTATCTCTCATTCAATGGAGATAGTGATGTTGGTTTTTACAGTTTTTTCTGCGGGAAGGTGTAGTCGTTAAATGACTATAGAACATGCAACTTTGTGAGCATCTTATAACCAGGCTCCATTAAAATCATAAGCAACAATGAAAGCTGAATCATCTTAAAAGCAATAACATAAGATTTCAGTAAGTAAAAAACATTAACATCAATATTTGCCTGCACATTACTTCTCTTGAAAGGAATTATAATTATTATATAGTTGGCCGTGTAGAAGAGAGAATTATCTGTTATTTGTCTATCTATCTATCTATCTAAATCTGGTGAAGTAAACGAGAGGTAAAGCTATGTTTTGATAAGATTATCAAAACATATTAAAACATGTCAAACTGTGAACTGATCAAGTTTGCACTGGAAGGTCTGCACAGCTGACTGGAAGTTGACATGTTGTTTGTCACATGTTCCAGTTTGCTGGAGCAAAGTGTTGAGTTGAATTCTAGATGTTAAACAGAGTGGATGGGTTAGATGGGTCGTCTCCCTCCACCCCCTGAGAGAGGTGATGTGACTTAAAATGGAGACTGGGAGAAACCCAGAGGCCCGATGTTCACTTTCCATTCTTCTGCGTAACGACACCTGGGAAGTGAAATAAAATCTTTATATGAAATCAATCGCTGTCTTGGATCGTTTGAAACATCTTTGTCCAACAGGTCCAGCTCCTCCAAGGACAGATGAAATTCCCAGGTAGACCAAAAGACAGAGGGTCAAAGACGCAGTTGAAAAATTATGTTGTAAATACATATCTGAGACACACGCATGCATCAACATTTAGACTGATCACGGGCCGTAAAATAAACTGTTACAGATATATGTAGATAAGACAACATATGGTTCAATTAGTGTAGAATCAATAGACATTTAGTGAAATGTATATACATTCAAACACCACAAATAAAACAAGTATATACACATGTACGTTTTAAATAGTAAAATATATATACCGGTCATATAAACACCATTCCTCAATATGAGTTATATTTAATCTGGTGCGGTTCGAATAAGACAACGTAATATACATTAATCTGAGTGCCATTTGAATAAGGCAATGTAACATATATTGATCTGGTGCCGTCCAACACATATACATATAACACAACCACAAAAGGTCATAACATCACTAAAGAACCCGATGATATCATTTTCAGTTTCTAAATTAAATGGTGCATATGCAGTGGCATGCAAACGTCAGAGCTAATTCCTTGATTATATAGCTCAAAGACTCAAGTCTAAGTTCTAGTAATATGAAAAGGGGAGATAACTTACTTTCTTTCATTATTCTATGAAGTCTAACGCATTGTGGCCCAAAAGTAGTGACCTATTTTAAAACTTGAATAAATTTTGAAATAGGTCACTACTGAAGCGGTGAAAAAAAAAAAGAGCCAAAATTGAAAAAAATCGTTATACAGTATAACTCCTATAATTTGAACATCCGCTTCGTTCAAATTAGAGGATGCTATTCAAGTTTCATGATAAAAAAATGTGCTGCAATTAACTTTAATTTTCTAAGAATTAAGAAATAGTAAATGAAATTCATTGCTATATGATACTTCAAGTATATATTAAGTTGAGTTTACGATATACTAGCATGGGTGCCCGGCGTTGCCCGGGTGTTTGGAGGTGTATGCTGAGCAAAAAAAAAAAAAAAAAGGTGAATTTTTTTAACTTTGACCCCTATTATGACCCCTTAAAATGTATTGTTTTGGGCTCAACTACAGTTATTAAGTTAGATCCATGTTCAAGGAACCTATATCTAAAATTTCAAGTGTTTAGACCCCAAATTATTGGAGGAGTTTAGTAGAGTTCTCAAAGGTCAAATCGTTGAACTTTGACCCCTTAACAGCCAAATTTCTGGCCGAAAACCGATCATATAGATTTTCCCAAATCTCAATACCCTGTATATCAAATTTCGAGTCTGTAGACTAAAAATTGACAGAGTTATTGCATAGGGAAATGTACACACACACACACACGCACACGCACACACACAGGCACATTCACTTTTATAGATATATAGATTGCAAGTAAGAATTGTTAAATATTATTACCAGGAACAAAAAACATTGAAAATAAATAAAATCTACTTTTACTTGTTAGGTATTTATTACTTAAGTTATCATCTACAGAAATCATACATTTATGTAAAATATAGTTTTTTTTATTCATTGAAGGAGTCTCATGGCAGTTTCTATTTTTATTGATTGAGCTCTCTGGCGCTGCCATTGTATTCCGTAAGCGATCACGAAAATCTACAATTTCTTAGTTCTGTAGCTTTATGAGTATATCTCTTTGGAGTGACATTGCTTGCAAAACATAGTTGTCGCTAAAGTAAGGACTTTTTTCTAGAAATTTTATAACCGTCTCCATAGACTTTTCTGCATTATCCCATGATAATGCTCCATCAGAGTGTTCTTGATTATTTACATTAGGGTCAAGAGAATAGAAGCTGTCGCTATTTTCATCACCATTACTACCTTCAGGATATTGATCAGTAGTTTCCTCATCTTGTTGCACCCACATTTCAACATCATTTGCATTAAGTGATTTAAGAACAGCATGGTTGGTCGGTAACCATTTGGTTTCGAGAATTTTTTCTAGATCAGATGTATTCTGATTTTTTCTGTTCAGAAACCTTTGGCGCTAGGCATAATTTACCCCATGCTTTTGTTAATGTGCTTGCTCGAACTTGATTCCATGCACTTGCGAGAGAAAATCTTTGATAGTAAAATGGCGCTGAAAATCGCTTATACTCACGGTACTATTTATCATATTCATCGTGAAATCATTTCTGTAGAAATATTTTAAGTTCTAAATAATCCCTTGATCCATAGGTTGGATGAGAGAAGTCACATTAGATGGTAAGTAGCACACAAAAATATTCCCGCAAGATGACACTAGTTCTGACTCAGGGGGATGTGCTCTACAATTGTCCAACAGAAGCAAGCACTTTGAATCAGGTTTACCTAATTTAAGAAAACGCCTCTGGACAACTGGCACAAATTCTTGCAAAAAACATTTTTTAAACAACTGTTGATTCATCCATCCATTTCGTGAAGAATAATAGGATACTGGCAAAGGCGAAACTCCTTTCAATGCTCGGGGACACTTTGATTTGCTGATGACAAGAAGCTTAAGTTTATAAGTTCCAGAAACATTATTTGTCACAATAATTTGATGCTGCGTGTGTATCAGCAGACCGTTGTTCGCCTGACATTTTTAAAGCTCCTAAGCTAGCCTTCACTGAATTTCATATCTTCTGCGATATTCAACTGTTCCTTAAGAGATTTTGCTTTAGCAATTAACATGAGCACAGATATTGCTACACCTTCATTCCGTTTTGCTACAAACCACTCATGCAATATTCGATCGAATTCAGCTTGTTTTGGTCTGCGAAGAGTCCGTCTTTTGACATGCCTTTTATTTGAAGAGAAAAGAGCAGCCTTCAATATTTCCTCCTTTTTCTTTTTGATGTAAAACAGTGTACTTCTTCCAATCTTATAATCTCTCAATATAACGCTATTTTCAACTCCAGTATCTTATTTTTCTATAATTTGACATTTTTCGAGTAAAGTCAGTGTCACTTGTTTTCTTTTAGAGTTGCAAGCCATTGTGATGGGTTGTTTTACACTATTTTAAATATAGCAATCTGAAAAAAAAATTACAGTTACTGTAAATTAATAATCAATAGCTAATCTACATTAATTACATAGTACCAATATTAACATTTCTGCGCAATATCTGACTAAAGCATGTAAACAGTTTTACTGCATCTCTGCATCAAATATGCTAATACAATTTCAATGATGAGACAGTTCAAGTTTAGAGAAAGTCCAGGTTTAGAAGAAGTCCAAATGAGAAGTTCAATTGAGAGGAAGTTCAAATAAAAGGAGTTTTACTGTACATTTTGAACAGTCATCTTTATTTTTAATCAGTTCATATGTGTGTCACTTTGGCACAGTGGTAACGTCACCAGCTTTGAATGCTACAGTTTTGCTTTCGATTTCGATTCTAGCGGATGGCACCCAAATACTTTTTTTTTACTTTTGAAGTCACAACTATATAATAATATATATGAGATCTGGACAAATTAAAATATCATATTTAAGTGTATTTGATGACCGGGCAAAGACCCCCCCCCCGTTAGTATTTGGTATTTATTCAAGGCTTGATTCCATTGTAAAAAAATGATGAAATATTTTGAATATCTGCATGCCACCTGTATGCAATGTAGGCAAAAAAAAAAAAAAAAAATCAATGATTTTGCATGCATTGCTATTTTTTTTTATATCTCTTCTGTCTACTAAGCCTTTTCTCAAGTCCCTATTGAGTTCTCCCGATGTATATTTGTAGTCAACAATTTGTTTGTTCTTCTAAATGACATCTTTGCAATTTTCTTTTTAGCATTTTTTTTTACTAATGAGCTACCAAAAGGCCAAAAAATCACTAGAGGATAAGGGTTAATTAGATAGATGGATCAACAACTGGATGATAATGAATACTCTAAGAGGATTTAAAATCTATGTATCATAATAACGAATTCAGGTAAAAATGGCACTTGGAGAAATGCCACGATAAAAAATGAGACAGGTGAAATAGCACGAGTGTATAGACAAAAAAATGCCACAAGTGAAAAATGTGAACGAAAATCTCACGAGTTTATCACATAACTATTTCTAATCAATTACAAGAAACGATTAGAGAATTAAAAAATTATAATGTACTCCCCCCCCCCCCACTCCACAGAAGTGTACTTTTGTTAAAATACAAGCACAGGTTTTTATAGTAATCTGAAAATTAAAAAAAAACAAAAAAAAACTATATAACTAAATATTATATTTAGAAATTTTCAAAGAATCGGAATCAGAATCGGAATTAATAATTGTATTGGAATTGGAACAGAATTGGTACTTGTATTTGAAGTGGGGAAAATAATTGAATCGTCCCATCACTAATATATATGAATAGCAATAATAAAATAATAGCTGTAACCTCCTCCCACAAATTGATGGTAGTTTCATGTCACATCTGACTGTTAGAAATGTTCTAATAATACCATTCACGTTTTTATACGTTTGAATAGAAATTTAAACTGAGGAGAAAAGCAAATTCTAAAATACGTAATGAATAACCACCAGCTTTTCATAAATTACCTCCCTTAGATCTGATCATAGAATTTTACTAAATGGAGTAATTAATATTAATAACTAAAATACTTGTCATAGGATGGATTAAGTTTTCGTCGCAAGCCAGACTCCAAAGCAACCAAAAACAATAAAAAAACATGCTCCGATGGTGAACACTATATATGAAAATAGAGATGGGTGAATTTACAGTTTGATTGTTTTGTTTTACGATATCCAACCTTTTTGAATCCAGTAATTAAGCAGAAGTTTTTACGCTTCAAGTTCTTTGCATATAGTAGAACCCCGGATACGGTGGTCCTAGGATACGTTTTTTTTCCAGGTTACAAATGTGGAAAACAATGTTTTTCCGGTCCCTATTTACGGTATTTGCGCTGCCTTACGGTGTTATTTATAATGTTATTTGATTATATACATGTTTATTATATACTGTACTGTTTTTTGTTACTAATTTTTAATGCCGTATCCCGGGGTTATACTGTATCCAAGTATTTATTCATGATATTTGGTTTGGTTATTTTGTTTTTCGGCATATCAACCCTTTCAAGTTTATTTAATGCCGAAATTTTGGATAAGAATGTTTTTATACATCAAGTTCTTTATATATCCAAGTATTTATCCGTGATGTTTGGTTTAATCTTTTTAGTTTTTCGGCATCAACATTTTTCAAATTATTTAATTTCGAATTCAATGATTTTGGAAAAGAAGTTTTTATACATCAAGTTCTTTATAACTTCAAATATTTATTCATAGTGTTTGGTTTGATTGTTTTGTAGAGGAAAATTGTTTTTGCTTTTGACTTTGCAGAACATGATTGAGTTTTAAAAAAAAAAGGGGAAAAAAAACAATGACATCAATGTTTTGTGTATCTTGAGACAGCCTGATCTAATATGAACGTATAAAAAATTAGCTAAAATCAAACAAATCCATTTGCTATTACCGTAATTGTGGAACACGTTGATGTAAAAAATGGTGACATTACAGAAAATCACTAACAAGTAAAATATTTGTTTATTTTCATAATATTGCGTTGTAATTTGGCTTTCAAGCAGACCTGATGCGTATTTTATTCTATTCAAATTAGATCAATGCTTCTATAACGGAACTCACACCTCTGACATTAATCTCGCGTAACCAACGCATCGTTCTGACATTTCAAAATATAATCGCTGAGAGACAACGTGTGGATATTTACTAACTGACTTTTCTTTTTCCAACTTTACAACATGGCAAGAAAGAAGAAGAAAAAAAGAAAGAAAAAAGATGTACAAAATACTGAAGATGGAGTTTGACTCCAAAATATATTTAAATTATAAATTTCAAACAAGTAAAATATTTGTTTATTTTCATTATATTGCATTGTAATTTGGCTTTCAAGCGCACCTGATGCGTATTTTATATATATATATATATATACTAGCAGTTCAGCCCAGCATTGCCCGGGTGTTTGGAGGTATATGTTGAGCAAAAAAAAAAAAAAAAAAAAAAAAAAGCGGTAATTTTTTTTTAACTTTGACTCCTATAATGACCCCTTAACATTTATTGTTTTGGGCTCAAATCAAGTTATTAAGTTAGATCCATGTCCAAAGAACCTATGTCTAAAATTTCACCACATTTAGACCCAAAATTGTCGGAGGAGTTTAGTAGAGTTCTCAAAGGTTAAACCATTGAACTTTAACCCATTAACAGCTAAATTTCTGATCACAAAGATTTTCTCAAATCTCAGTACCCTGTATATCAAATTTCGAGTCTGTAGACTGAAAATTGACAGAGTTATTGTGTAGGGAAATGTACACACACAGACACACACCCAGACACGTTCACTTTTATAGATATATGGTAAGATTTTCTATTTTCTATTGCTAATTGAAGAAAAAGTATCCTGATAATATTTGACGAGTGTGGAATTCTTTTAGTTACTGTAGTTCGTAACATCACCATAATGTCATGGAAACAGTTTGTTGCAACATTACAGTGACATCACCACAATATTGTGTTTTAGTTGGCTAGTGAGCAGTGATTATAAGTAGTAAAAACATAAAAGATATATGTCATCTGCGCTGAAAGACAGAGAAAATAAACAAAATTAAATAATATGTATGAAAAAACATTATTTGTGCATTATTTGGAGTATTCAGACTATTATTCTCATCTTGTTCGTTACATTCACGATGCTTCGATTGATGTAACCTTTGGCCTTCTCCGAGTGCCTCTGAATGCTTGGACAGCATCTCTCCATATATATTTTATTGTACTAGCAAATAGATGAAACAAAAGACAAAAAGATGTTGCTATATACTCGAAATGTAATTTATTTAATGAGAATCCCAAAAGGTTCACCCTCAGTTAGATTGAGTGCATAAAAACAGGCAGATAGACTTAAGAAAGTTTGAAAATAGTGCGGGTGTATATGAAGAAGTTGAGAGAATGTGTCTTACATACCTTAGATTTTTTGTGTGCACATGTGCAGGGCAAGGTGAGATAGAAGAAAAAAGGAGGGAATCTTTTTATGTTTTGACTTTTATATTCCCAATCTTAATGGCCCCTAGCATGGCGAAAATAAATATCTAAGCGCCCTCTGGTGTACGCATGTGTGTAGGAGTGTGTGGAAAGATAGGTAATGTTGCACAATTTTTTTTTCAAAGGCGGGAATTTTTCTGTCAAACTTTACATTGGTGGATTTAGTTTAAAAATCTGTACATATTCATGGTCCAGTATAAGGATTCTTAGATTTACTTTAAAAAAATTTACCAGAAAAATGACAGAGGTCACATCAGATGAAATCTTGTGACAATAACCAAAATGAGGATAGTAATTCACGTAGCATAAATTACAATTATCAATCTTTGGACAAAGATTCTTGACAGAGTTCAAAATAGACTTTGCAGTCTAGTGGGGGATGCCCTTTTCGCTTCCCTGCAACATCTTTCCCACAGAAGAAATGTTGTGAGCCTGTTTCTGCTTTATCGTTATTTTCATAGCAAGTGCTCGTCTGAGCTCTAATCTATGCCCCCCCCCCCGCCAAACTTTCACAAAAAAACACTCGTCCCTCTGAAACCACTATCAATATAGTTTTTTTTTTTAATTAAAATTAGAAGTAGCAGCGTAGAAAGTAAGCGTAAAAGATTGTAGCAAAAGAATTGGTAGTCTCTTGTTTTTGCACGATCGAAGTGTCCACTCTCTTGAATAAATTGGAAAGCAGAAAAAGAAATAAAACGAGAATGGTAAGACCACGTTTGTTTCCCTTTATTGTTAGAAAACGGCATTGAATTTAACGATTAAATTTGTACAAAATCTTATGAACGTTGTATTAAATGTACAAAAAAGATGTTGAATGTACGAAATGAGCGACATTTGCATTGACTTGGCAACCATGAAGCGAGTGGTGGTTTGAAGTCACACAGCTCATGACATGCGCGTGAGAATTTTAAGCATCCACGTAAGGAATGAAGAAGAGAATTCAGGTGAAATATGTGTGCAGGAAAGATAGTGAAGAAAAGTGGCAAAAAATGGTAAGAAAAGGAAAAAAAAAAAAGACATAAAATGAAATAACTATATTACATTGTTTACAAAATTCATGCAAAATATTTTACTCAACTTTCTAATTTATTTGCATGCTTTTCGAAGAATGTTATAAAATTAATTTAAAAAAAGGAGAAATGTATAAGGACTATACAATTCGACTGATCTTAATTCATTTAGATTTTTTTTTTTTGTAAATTTATAAGTATAAAATATTAGTTCTTAACAATCTTGCATCAACTATTTCGTATTGAACAAGGTGTTTTTTCTCCGTGTTATTCTCCAACTTTATGAATGATATTAATACTTAAATGCCTAAACATTAATTACCTGCACGGTGATATTTTAATTCAGTTGTTTTTAATTATATATATAAAGTAGTAGTGCTTGTATGTGTCTGTGTGTACAACGCTCCTACGGCCTACACCACTGGACCGGTCATGACCAAACCTGCCATGATGATGATACCCCACTTAGGGCTTATACATACCATTTTTCAAGGTTACGGTCAAAGTCAAGATCATAGCCTATGCATATATACTTTCCTACAGCCCACACCACTGGACCGATCATGACCAAACCTGACATGATGATGGTCTCCGACCTAGGGATGGTGCACACCAAGTTGAGGTTCACCACATTTGAATCTGATCACCCTCCTCCATCCCCATCTCCTCAACAAATCTTGATGAAATTTGGTTGGTCCCCAACATAGGCCAAAATTTATTGCATTGTATCTCTTAATTTTGACCTTCGAAAATAACACTGCTAAAAACAATGTTACGGATCATTAAGGGTCCCTTTTTTCTTCATTGTGATCCATTGTTTCAATTTTTATGTGTAACTTTACTATAACCTATTTGCTTTAAAGTTCATGGTTGGATTTCAGTCACTTCAGTAATTAGTTGAAAAATTTTAAACCCCTTAAGAAATAGATACTCTTACAATATCCACTTACTGCAAGGGTGCCTGCAAAGTGGGTACCTGAGCATACAGCAAAGTACTTTGCTATTATTATTTATATGTGAAGGATCATTTGAAAAATAAATAGATATACGAAGATTCGTCATTTAAATGCTGCCTTTGGTTGTCTGTATTTGTTGATTCTTCAGGTCACTTCACCGTCCAGGTTCTCCTACCAACTTTCTGAAACACTCACAAAGATAATAAAATATATAAACAACGGCTGCTGATTAATTGAATAATAAGTATGGCTATCTTTGACATGCATAAATGGTCAGTAATACTTATTGAAGCCATCAAGTGTTTTTAAAAATTTATTGCATGTTGATCATCTATTATATAAATCTCATCTGTCTGTTTAAATATATGTATGTATGTATGTATGTATGTATGTATGTATGTATGTATGTATGTAGACTACTCATCAGTGCAGTGGGCCACAAAGCAGTCTTGTGTTGTCAGATCTAACCTGTGTCAACTGCGGGTGGATGTACAAAACAGCAGGTGGTTTGAAGCGGCATTTGATTATACATAGAAGTGACCATCAAGAACATGCTGCTCGTGGCGCACATGTTTGCACAATGTGTGCCAAAGAATGCCAGAGTTTGGTAGGGCTTAAAAGCCACCTTCGTGCGGCCCATCACTGATTTGTTTTCGTGTTTCTGTATATCTTTTTTTTTTCTTTCTTTTTTGTGTTATATCAAGCAATGGCAATGTTTGAAAATGAATTTGCTGCCATCATATATGTATGTATGTATATATCACAAAAACTGTCGACAGAGGCGACGGATTTTCACGAGATCGGTATCATTTTGAAGCTCGACCCTTCGGAAGACAAATATCGAAAAATTGGCTAAAAACATTAATTCCTTCACCCTTAACTTGGCACTTTTCTACAGGGAGGGAAAGCCATCAAATGTTTTTAAAAATTTATTGCAAATTGATCATTTACGTTATAAAAAGGGGAAACGACACTAACCCTATCCGGGTTAAACTGGCTTCCTCCAAAGGAGGAAGTTCCATGGGAGTATGAAATACACAAGTAGTCCCCAATTGCATGTATATTCCCATTAGGGGAGATGACGACATTAGGTTTTTGCAACTCTTGCAAGATGTCGCAATCTTCCTACATACAATGCCTTGAATTTTTAAATTAGTCACCCATCTGCTACTGACCAGGCTCAACGTTACTTAACTTCTGTGAGTCAATGCGATTATGCTGTATATTTATGTTATAGACGTCACTTATTTCTATATACCATTTTTCTTTGCTGTAAATAGATAGGTGTACCACTGGGGTGATTGTTTCTAATTAGGCAATTTTCATTGGTTATTGTTGTACCCTGTTATTGGCAATATAATAATGTGCTTCACTACAAGTTATTTTTAAAAAATAATACTTAGTCTAAACTTAATAACTACTCATTTAAAACATTTTTAGATAATCACCTAAAAATAAAATCAGCATATGTCAGCAATAAAAAAATCTTTAATAGATTTCCAATGAATGTCAGATTTTTCTTCATACTTCTTTTAACAAACATCACGATTTTTTCCCTTTTAGCCCTGCAAATTCAGAAATTTTCCGTAGAAAGAAATAGATAATAAAACTGAAATAAAATTTTATGTTGTCACATAACACATCATTGGTGTTTTCAATCACAAGCATAATTCAAATAAAGTAAAGGGGAATAACTCATACTTTAAATTAACGAATATGAGTTATCTACCTTACAACTAAAATGTTATTCCTTTTGCTGTAAATGTTTATACATGTACAAAAGATAAAAATGATCAACTAAAATGCTTTTATCCCATTTTGAGTAATGCCAGGTAAGTATAACTAATATAATATATATAGAGAGAGAGTCATCCACATACAGTACCTACTGTTTCGCTGTTTCACAGCTATATATATATATATATATATATATAGAGAGAGAGAGAGAGAGATTTTTTAAACCAAAATTTACTTAATAAATTCCGGCAATGTTCATATACCAATTAAACTCAAGTCAATATTAACTGACCCAGTTAATTAAACTCAATGGTTATCAGTATTAATAGGATACACTTGTTATAATATATCGTTGTCATGGTTATTGCAAAATTATAATATATATATATATATATATATAAAATCTTGGAAGTTTTTTAACCTTTAAGACTATCTAAAAAAAAACTATTTGATTTTTATATTTTTTTATCATTCGTTAGAAAACTATTTAGTCAGTAAGTTATTTAATCACCTGCCATCACTGCATCAACTTGCTTTCTCGAATTCACAATAGTGCTAATGTTAATTTAAGGGATATATATATAAGAAGCAGGCTCCTTCAGTCTTGGACAGACTATGGATACCCATGAAGGGTTGGTTGCACGTTAAATTTTTGTGGCAGGAGGTGCGCAATTTTCAACCACACCTCTCCTGAGACGACATTGTTAAATACCAGTGGCAAGTGAAGTACAGGACGACTGGAAACAAATGCCGAGATAAGCGGAAAGCACATACAGTGCCTAGAATTCACAAATAGTCACCCATCTGATACTGACCAGGCTTAACGTTGCTTAACCGTTGATTTTACAAGAACCGGTGTGTCAACGCGTTTATGCCGTATATATATATATATATATATATATATATATATATGAATACCCATTGTAAACCTATACTGAAGCAAGGGTTGTGCAATCCAAAAAATCCTTCTCCTATATTTGCAAAGATAAGGGGAGAAAGGTAAGGAGAGAAAGATTGGTGTTTTTCACAAAAAAAAAAAAAAAAAGACAAATTCTTTAATCAGAAAGAAAAAGAAAACAGTTATTTAGCAATAAAAGATTTGGTTTCAATTATTAATTTGAAGCAACAAAAAAAAAAAAAATAGTAAAAAAAAAAGGTTTTCTATCATGTATGAAATCTGAAGATCCTTACAATTCCAAGTGGAAAAATAAGAAATATTCTTGAGCAGAAGATAAATGTGTGTGTTTTTTTTCTTTTTTTTTTTTTTTTTTTTTTTTGCAATAGTAAACCCACGGATATATTACGAGATGTCAAGAGGTATCACACATTAAAATATAAAATGAGAAATTGTTTTATCTTTTTTTACTTTTATTTTTTGAAATCCTTTTGAGATGAGGCTCCATAAATTGTGTGTTCATTTCTTTTTGCAAACTGTTATTCTCATCTTCATAATTGTTGTTGTTTCACCACGTTTTGGCCAACTCATCCTCTGGCCTTCTTCAGGTAATTAATCGCGGCGGATAGGAATGCTGAGTCTTGTAACTTATAGTGGTTTCAATCCTACCCAAGCATGCCAGAAGATTAGTTAGCCAAAACTTTGTGAGACAACAACTATGGAAGGCAGTAATTACTGGGGATACAGTTACAACACTCAGCATTCCTATCCCGTGAAAGGATGAGTTAGCCGAAACATGGTGAAACAACAACAACAACAACAACTATGAAGATGAGGATAACAATCTGCAAAAGGAATGTCTACACTGAATATATCAGAATCCAAAATATGAGAGAAAAAGTCAAAATTCAATCTATCTAAATGAATAAATACGAAAGTTTGGCCCCAAAGTTAAAAAAAAAACTATTCCAAGCAAAAGTCTTTACACAGTAGACCTGTCATTTCTTTTGTCTCATCTTTCTTTACATACTGCTTATATATGAGGGATGTTCCACAAGTAAGGCCTCTCAAAAGCTAAAACGTTGAAGAGCTATGAAGACGAGAGGGCTACCATTAAAATGAGCAACCTTTTTGTGCTCCAGAATTCATTTTTCTACACAGTCACCACCATTATCAATACATTTTTGCTCGCCTCTTTTGATGCTTCAGTTGTAAAAGTCTGTCACTCACAGCTCTGTTGCCACTTTGAAATTAACAAACCCATCTTTTAACTGATCTGGCTTCATAATCGTTCAACAAACGCTGGCGATTGTTGATTGGTTTAATGTTTTCTTCACGGACATCTTTTTCTCTGTGAAGAAATATATATATATATATATATTTTTTTTTTTTTTAAAAGTAATAGGCGGAAGTTTCTCGAGAGCTCTTTCGGCTATCATCTCGTCAGGAGAAAATCGATAGCAACCTAAATAATGAATCTTAATTACAAAATAGAAATGTGAAATGGCTGTAGAAATTTTATGTGAAAACTCTTGGCTTTTGACACGAATTCACGGGAGTTTCACACACAGACACACACACACACACACGCATATATATATAGAAAAAATTGTGAAATTATCAAGTTTACATAGGGGAAAACATAACAAAATCCAATTTTTTCATGTATGATCGTTTTCATTTATTCGATATTTGCAAAGAAAAGCATTGAGAAATAAAAGCATAATAAATAATAAATAAAAGGATTTCGTTTCCGAAACGATCGTACTTATTGGCCATCCTAAAAAAAAAATTGGATTTTGTTATGTTTCCCCCTATGTAAACTTAATAATTTCACAGTTATTAATTTCTCACCTTTTCTTTATATAACTCTAGCTAACAACACCTATTGAGCTTTTCATAACTTGCACTTGTAGACCTTGTCTATAACACCCTAATATATATATATATATATATAAATAATACACACACACACACAATAGATGGCCAGAAATTTGATGCTATGATAAGTTCTTTGACAGTGTAGTCTGCAAATTAATTGATATTTTACTATTACACAACTTGAATAAGATATTGGAAAGACGAGCCACTGCTTTACCCAGAGTGTGGAATTTATTACATTGAAAAAAAATATCCCAAGAAAGTGCGATATAGTGCATAAGCAGTTTGGCAAATTCAGTTTTAATATTGACACTGAGATAACTTTAACAGTAGTTAGTATTTTGGACGCCATCTTGAACTTAACGTATGCTACAGCAACTTTATATAAGATGTTTAATCATAAGCCACACTATGCTCAAAAACATTGCCAGCAAGTGTTAAAAACATGCATCACATGGTTTTGTTATCAGACTATTAAGCAATGTCGATATAGTTGACAAAAATAATGGCATGTTTGAAGAGATTTTGTTTGAGAGCAGTAAATCTCAGTTATTCCAGACATTATAGACAAACTACCAGGTGGTTTGAATCACAATACAACTTGAAAGTCAAAATTAAAGTAAAGATTTCCTCTTGTTTTGTAAACGTATTTTCAGTGCGTCTGCTTTATAATTGGATATAAAAACATATATTTTAAGTAAAAATACTATTACGTACTGACGTGCCATGTCGGAATTAGTAAAAATTCCAAAGAATTGTAAAAATGATCGTGTAGAAGATGTGCTAGAATTACTTTTTACAAAAAAAAAAGCAAACAAACAAAAAACAACAAAAAATGTTAATATCGTATATTCTCCATCCACGATTTTCTAATTGGAAATTGTGAAAGTTAACTAATAACAAGGGAGGTAAGTCAGTTTGTCATACGGATTTTGTATGACAAACTTATCTCCTGCAACCGAATAAACTTTTGTTGTAATTTTAAGAAACGAAAACCACATTATTCGATAAATTTCGTTTTTTCTTATAATTATTTTTTTTACTCGATCATTTTCCATAATTTTCCAAATTTTTACAAATTTCTAAATGACGTGTAATTGTGTAATAATGTTTTCACTTAAAAGGCATTTTTAACACAAATCCAATTAAAATGCACAAACACTGTATTTTCTTCCCGGCATGATTGTACATGAAATATTTAATAAAAAGATGATATAAACCTATGCATCAGCTGCATTCCGAGTTTTAAGAAGACAATAAAAATCCTAATAATAAAAATAATAATAAAAATAAATAATAAAATATCAAACAAGTATAAAAAATACTGAAGCCCCCATTACAAAGATGATTGCAAGAATAAATCCTCTTCGGCCTCCCATAAGAGAACTATTTCAAACCGAAAGTATGGTAGACGAAGTCAAAATCGATAGTTGTGTCCATTAGGGATTTTTGAGCACTAAAATTAATCAGGTATCTAAAAGATCGAGGCAAAATATGCAGACATAAGTCATCGGATATCTTTCATGATATATTTCTTTAAAAATACTTCTCATATATATATATATATATATATATATATATATATATATATATATATACATATAAATATATAAGAGAAAGAAAATCAAAACTGTAAGTTGAACTTTACAATCCAAATTTACTGTTCGACTGAATACTCCAAAAAACAATTTCCAAGTCCTTATTCTACAGAGTTTCAAAGAATGCTCTATTGCATATTTGCGTATTGTGCTTTTTTTATTCGGTTGAGATTAAATTTTCTATATAGAAATACTGTTATTTATATTAGTTTGAAGTTTACCATTGCTTATATCAGGTAAACACTACATCCCTTGGATTTCATTAATATATATATATATATATATATATATATATATATATATATATATATATATACACTAGCATATCAGCCTGGCGTTGCCCGGGTGTTTGGAGGTGTATGTTGAGCAAAAAAAAAAAAAAAAAAAAGAAAAAGCGGTCAATGTTTTTAACTTTGACCCCTATTATAACCTCTTAATATTTATTGTTTTTAGCTCAAATCAAGTTATTAAGTTAGATCCATGTCCAACGAACCTATATCTAAAATTTCAAATGTTTAGACCCAAAAATGTCGGAGGAGTTTGGTAGAGTTCTCAAAAGTCAAATCGTTGAACTTTGACCCCTTAACAGCCAAATTTCTGGCTAAAAACCGATCATAAAGATTTTCCCAAATCTCAGTATTCTGTATATCAAATTTCGAGTCTGTAGACTTAAAATTGACAGAGTTATTGCATAGGGAAATGTACACAGACAGACAGACAGACAGACACTTTCACTTATATAGATATATAGACTAGCATTTCATGATTTCTATTGAAAAACTTGAACTTTTAACCATAAAATAGTCTTATAATCTTCAAAAAGCCTGCAAATTTACTTGTAGTTTCGTCCCATAGTACAAAAGATATGAGCACTTGCATATTCAATTTGGCTACAATTACATATATATATATATATATATATATATATATATACTCGTAGCCAAATTGAATATTGAAATGGTCATATTTTTGGTTCTATGTGACGAAACTATATGAAAATTTGCAGGCTTCTTGAAGATTATAATAATAATCTATGATTAAAATTTTATGACAACTGGTAAAAAAAATCTATGCTTTCAAATCAATAAAACATTCCCATATATAGTGTCCTGGTAGGCCAGCCTTAGTTTTGCTGCTTCTGAGTTCTCCTCTGTGGCCTTGCCAGGCCACTAATATATCTATATCTATCTATATATCTATAAAAGTGAAAGTGTCTGTCTCTGTGTGTGTGTATCTGTGTGTTTGTGTGTGTACATTTCCCTACGCAATAACTGTCAATTTTTAGTCTACAGACTCGCAATTTAATATACAGGGTACTGAGATTTGGAAAAATCTTTGTGATCGGTTTTCGGCCAGAAATTTGTCGATTAAGGGGTCAAAGTTAAACGATTTGACCTTTGAGAACTCTACCAAACTCCTACGACAATTTGGGGTCTAAACACTTGAAATTTTAGATATAGGTTCATTGGACATGGATCTAACTTAATAACTTAATTTGAGCTGAAAACAATAAATTTTAAGGGTCATAATAGGGGTCAAAGTTGAATAAATTGACCGCTTTTTATTTTTTTTTGCTCAACATACACCTCCAGATACCCGGGCAACGCCGGGCACCCATGCTAGTATATCTATAGAAGTGAACGTGTCTGTGTATCTGTCTGTCTGTGTGTGTACATTTCCCTACGCAATAACTCTGTCAATTTAAAGTATACAGACTCGAAATTTGATATACAGGGTACTGAGATTTGGGAAAATCGATTTGATCAGTTTTCGGCCAGAAATTTGGCTGTTAAGGAATCAAAGTTCAACGATTTGACCTTTGAGAACTCTACCAAACTCCTCCAACAATTTTGGGTGTAAACACTTGAAATTTTAGATATAGGTTCCTTGAACATGGATCTAACTTAATAACTGTAGTTGAGCCCAAAACAATAAATTTTAAGGGGTCATAATAAGGGTCAAAGTTAAAAAAAATTTGACCTCTGCGGTCTCTACCAAATTATTCTGACAATTTCCAGTCTAAAAATTTTAAATTTTACATAAAGGGTATTCAGAGATAGGGCAAGCTTTTTATTCGGTTTGGGTCTAAATTTTTTAGTTACCAATATATAAATGTATGTATGTATGTATGTTTGCATGTCTGCCTAAAACTTTCGACAAAGGCGACGGATTTTACCAAGATGGTTTTGAAGTTCGACCTTTCAGACGACAAATATCGAAAAATTGGCTAAAAACATTAATATCTTCACCTTAAACTGGGCACTTTTCTACAGGGGGGGGTTGCTTTTTTCGCCGATATTTTGGAAGTCATCCTCTCCTTTCGATTGTCTAGCCTTAATTTTAAAAAAATGTCACTTCCGGTTTGGCGGTGGTCGTAACAGCATAGACGTCAGGTTTTTTCCCCATTCTTTTCCTCCTTTGCGGTACAGGTTTGAACCTGCCTTCCTACTACAACTTTTTTTTTTGCTCAACATACACATACAAACACCTGGGCAACGCCGGGCTGAAATGCTAGTGTATATATATATATATATATATATATATATATATGACCGTTTCACTTGGAATAGACATTTGTTTTATACTCATCTAAAAAATGGATACATTTTATTTACTATACAAGTATACAATTTTTTTAGCCAGTATATGGGAAGTATTTATATATATATATATATATATATATATATATATATATATATATTATTATTATTATTTATTTGAGGGTAAACAGTTACATTTGGTCGCTACAAACAGCCATCTCTTTCAGTCAACGAGGCTTCGTTTGTCGACCCTGAACCATTCGACGCCATAGAAATATATATCTATATATATATAAAAGTGAACATGTCTGTGTGTGCGTGTCTGTGTGTTTACATTTCCCTATGCAATAACTCTGTCAATTTTAAGTCTACAGACTCAAAATTTGATATACAGAATACTGAGATTTGGGAAAATCTTTGTGGTCGGTTTTCGGCCAGATATTTGGGTGTTAAGGGGTCAAAGTTCATATACATGTGTGTGTGTGTGCGTGTGCGTTTTTGCATTTAAAAGAGGTGCCTCATGATTCTGCACAACTCAAATCATGCTTTATGCTTGCATTCAGACATGGCCGCCTTACATGCTGGCAAATTGTGAAGCCTAACATATATTATAGCGTTGCTCACTATCTGATATCAGGCAGCATACGAAATAATAACCATCATCCTAATTATAAAATAAATTCTGAAAAAAGAAAAAAAAACTTATTTAGAAAGTGTTATCTGTATTATTTATGGTCAGACGGGCATTATCATTTTAGGTTTTTGTCTCATAATTTGTCAGCACTCCATAAAAATTCGTGTTACCCCACCCCCGCGTTTTCATTCAACGTTTGAGGGTAGAACATTTTTTTTCTGCTGTTCATGTTTGCCTAATTCCATCTTCATCTTTTTGATTGCTTAAGTTTGCTTTTAAATTATACATGAAAATATGAACTTCACACGAAACGGAGGTAAGAATTCTAAGATAAAACAATCCGGTAGTTATGAACAAAGTGTACTTTTCTGAACGCTATCTGGAAGTATTTGGGGGAATATTTTAGAAAATTAAATGATATGTGCAGTTAATTATTTAAAGTAAAATTCATAAGATTTTATGTTTTGGAATTTTTTAAAATGAAGGTGGATAGCTTGTATAATTTGATGACTATTCAGATGACTATTCTTATTTTAGATGTTATTTTCACGTTTTGGCCATTGTAATCATTATCGTTCCATTAGCTATGAGTTTGTGTGTGTGTGTTTTTTTTTGTTTTTTTTGTTTACTTGGAAGTCACCACTTATAAAGGCCTGAAGACCACTCGAGGATAAAGGTTAACGAATGTCAGGTAGTGGTGTAGTAATCATCTATGGTGTAAATTGGGTAGAATTTAATGATTTATGAGAACGGCTTAACAGGAACTTGTTTACATTAGACTTGAACGCTAC
The DNA here is from genome assembly GCF_053919585.1 of Euprymna scolopes. Lineage (NCBI taxonomy): Eukaryota > Metazoa > Mollusca > Cephalopoda > Sepiida > Sepiolidae > Euprymna > Euprymna scolopes. The sequence continues at coordinate 155,971,312 of NC_136485.1, read as the reverse complement.
CATGTTGTATTCAACTAGGAAGCATGCCAGCAGAACAGTATTCCAAAGACATGCAGTTAGGGTAAAGAAGCTTTGTTCATGGAATCTGTGTGTACATTTAGGCACAAATAGAGAGTGGGGAAAACCAGATATAGTGGTTGTAACTAGTTGAGTGTTTTTTGTGAAAGTTTGGCAAGGGGGCACCATAGATTGGAGTTCAGTCGAGCAGTTGCTATGAAAATAGCGATAGAGGAGAGACAAACTTGCGATGTCTCTTTTGTAAGAAAGAGATTGTAGGGAAGAGAAAAGGGCATCACTTATTAGATTTTGAACTCTGTCAGGGCAGGATAGGGAATGCTAAGCCCAGATGTGGCAACAGTACTCCATTTTAGGACATATCTGGCTCTTATATAGATAGACGATTGAATTAGTAGTGGGATACCTACTGGAGCGGTGGAGTAATCCAACCATTTTTCCAGCGATCTTGCAACAGATTTGATGTATGTGTTCCATTTCAGATCAAGAGTAAAGGTAAGTCCCAGAAGTTTGTCAAGACATGGCGCTTTCCCAAGACGAGAGCCATTCATTTCAATTGGGGCATGTTGGGGATCAGAGCGATTTGGCAAATGATTTTTATTTTATTCTTAATGTCATTTTTAGTGAGGATTTAACCTTGAATTTCAGGAAGACTCTTAATTAGAACTGATTGTAGCTCAACACCAAGGGTTCACATGGAGAACGAAAACAAATGAACGAGAACTTATGAATTAAACAGTTCAGTTTGGAATTCCATATATATCCATCCATCCATCCATCGTTTTGAACCCCTGGAAGGGCAAGGCCATCTACAACTTTTATAGATGCTTTTGTAACGAGGAGTCTTTTTTCAGGGTGAGGGTGCTGGCCCCATGCCCAACCTTCCCAGAAGGTACATACAGCGCCTAGTCTTCCCAAATAGTCACCCATCTGGTACTGACCAGGCTCAACATTGCTTAACTTTGGTGATCTGGTGAGAATTGGTGTGTCAATGTAATTCTGCCATACGAATTTCATATATAGCCGAGTTCAAAAAGATGCACCTGAAGAAGGTCAGAGGTTTCATTGATTAAAACGTTGTGAAAATAACATCCAAAATGTAGAATACTATAATATAATAAAAATGTAGAATAAAACTAATCCAAGTAATTGGAATTATAATACACATTTTTAAGACTTGCTAAGCAGATTTTGAAAATAGAATTTATTATTTTTTTTTCAATTTTTAGATTGATTTAAACGAGTTATTAATGTACAATATATGTCTTTTTATGGATTCGGAAGGTCGGAGGTTATATCACCCGAAACGTTGTGTGAATGACACTTAACATGAAAGCAGTCGTCCGAATAATCCAAATAATTCAAACCATTAATCCTCATCTCAAAAATTCAGAAATGTAGTTTTGAATGGTATTCGGAATTCAAAACACCAACCCTTAAAACAATCCAGCAGTAATTAAAGTAAAGATGAACAACAAAACAAGAACAATCTACCCATCTCGACTGAATTGGGATGGATGCTGCGTTCATAACGGCAGAACTATTGAAAAAAGAAAAGTGAAAATTCTTGTCCGTTTATACATCATGTAAATCGCTAGCCTATTACACATTACGCTTGTAAATCTTTGATCTTTCAAAATGGTTTCCTCATATTGAAAAACTATTAGAAGTAAAAAGATTTGCTTGAAATTAGGATCAAAATAAGGTACATGTATGTGTATATATGGAGAAATAAGACCTAATATATGAGGATTGTTTTTCATTGAGGAAATCGATGGTTTTGTATCCAATCTCCCTTTATTCATTCTAATAGCTGAATGCATAGATTGGCAGTTCGTACAATCAGATGTTGTAAGACCCAACTCATGCTAGAGAAGTAGAAGGTTTGAATAAAAGCAAGATTGCATCAATGTCTGTGAAATTGATGCCTGCTTTAAATGAGTTTTACCTGACAAATCTGTATTTCCAACATCTTGTGAATTTTCTCCTGAAAAATATTTCATAAAGACAAACTTGAATTGGAAGAGTGAAACTTGGAGAAAAGTTGAGGAAAAAAAAAACAAAAAAAAAAACATAGAAATGAAAACATTTCATATTGTATAGATTCATTAAATGCTTCAACAAATTTGTAAGCTCAATCTTTTTTTTTTTAACACTGGAAAAAGTTTAATAAAACTCTAATCAGTGCGGTTAAATGCGAACGGCTTTCTTTGTTGATAGTAATTATTACTTGCAAAAAAAGTCAATTTTGAGTTACTTCCGTGATTTTTTTATATAGATATAAATATTTAAAAAAAAAAAATGAAGCAATTTGAATTTTTATATCAAATAAGTTTTATTAATATCTGAAAAATATTACTGTCTAATGATCTTTATTTATATTTTTGTATCATTCGGGTTTCTTTTTACAAGTTATCAAATTATAAATTAATATTCTTGGGAAACAATATTCATCTCTTTGTAGTTCATTTAGTAAATTAGTCAGTTTGTTAAATAAAGTTCTGCAGAGGCATTATCGATGTTCATGAATATATACAAATAATGCTCTCCTGGGCACTAAAGGGAGAGAATAACATTTTATGCTGCCCCTATTATTTAAGGAGAAGCATAAAAGACATCACATAATTTGAAATGCAGCATATATTTTATTTTATAAAAAATATAAAATAAAAATTTTATAAAAAATATAAAATAAAAAGAAAGGGTACTGATCCAGAATTTGACCCAAGGTCGTGTCAGCATCTTCCGGCAGTCTACAAGCTGCTGTAAAAGCAGCCAGGAAAAGCTGACACGATTAGCCAATCAGCAATCAGCTGTCACCAGACAAATTTCTGATACTTTTTTTCGATCATAGTTGTTTCCACGAAAAATATAAATTATCTTATTGAAACTTTTCTTGCAAAAAAATAAAAAGAAAAAAAAAAGAAAAAACTCTTAGATACTTTCCATGAAAAAAGATGATTTTCGTTCAAAATTGTTTCTATGCTTTTTTGTCTTGAAAAAATTATTTATTTAAAACGTATTTAAAAACGATTTTTTAAACAGACCCCTCCCCAAACCCCTAAAAAACTACAAATTTTGTGCAATTAAATTTCGGTAAGTCTCATCTTTCTGTATTAAAGTTTTGATTTCAATGTTTTGTAATTTATTGTCAAACAGTGTTCACATCGGCTTTTTTCTGGCAACTTTTCCCAATACTTTTACCATAAAGTGCCAGAAGATGCCGCCACTATCTTGGGCCAGGTTCTGGATCAATAGCAAAGAAAGGAAAGTAATATTGTAAAATAACGTACATAATTGTTATTTTTGTACTTAAGACCAAAACATGATGCTGAAACATTTTTCAATTAACTCATAAATCTCTGATATCGATTGTTACAAATGATAAAAATGTGTATCATATGATTACTTTGCATTTTGTATGAAAAACAAAAAACAAAATGAAGTAATAAATATAAAAATATGAAGCAACGTTTAAAGCAGTCTCTTTTCTCTTGTAGAATTATCTTTTCTTTTATTGTAATCAATCTCAATACGTAATTTCTTATAATGGAATCACTTTTAAATCGATTACTCAGGGGAAATGATTATTTTCTTCTGGCATTCCTTTCCAAATATCCAAATGTTCAGGCAGAGAATGTATTTGGATAAATAATGATTTCCAAGTGAAAAATATATATATTAAAAAACATATCACTTTTCAAATCATGAATTTATTTATTCAATCAATTATCCTAGGCCATAAATAATAAGCTGAAAAACAAAACACTAATAAATTGTTTGGTTTCTTTAGACCAATATCCAAATAAAATCCCCCTCCTTTTTGTTTAAGACTTTACTGCAAAATACAAGAACATATTGCAATCTTCTAGGTAGCTTTCTCCAAAGAATATTTAAACAAAAACAAAAGCTGTAAAAATTATTTGGAAATATTTTAAATTGGTAGTTAAACTATCACCTCCCAAGAGACATTTTTGGTTGGTGCAAAAGTTTTTGCCGGTTTGTAGAAGAAGCGTTTTAAATGATTCTAATTTATTGTTAAAGTATATTTTTTCTGCAATATTTTCACCCGAAAACGACCTTTTATACTCAACAGAAAGAAAGTCATTTTCCATCATGATAATGCTCGTTTTCACACAGCACTACTGACCAAAGAACTCCTAGGAGAATTTTGTTGGGAATTCTTGCCTTATCCTGAATAGTCTATTGATCTAGCTCTTTCGAATTATCGCTTATTTCAAGGATTACAAAACCATTTAGATAGCCTTAGGTTAACGTCACAAGAGGAAATTGAACATGAGTTAGATGCATAATTTCATCTCAAAACATAAAAGAATTATTAGCGATACATTTATAAGTTTGTTGACAGATGAAATCCAGTAATAGAGAGCAAATGTGGTTACTATGTATTTGTGAAAAACATACTTTTTTGCTTTCAGAATGAAATTTTAAATCAACATGGTTGTTTTCATGGTTGTTCTTGTTTTACGGCATATCAACCCTTTTCAGGTTATTTAATGCCGAATCCAGTTATTTTGAAAATTAAAAAAAAATTTTAATAGAATATATTTGTTGTTTTCAAGTCGGCTTTTATTTAACCCATAGTTAGGACCCTAACAGGTACTACCACTCCGGGTCAGAGTGGACCTGGGAGCAATGGCAATTAAAGGGTGGCTCCACACTCCCCAAAGCCCGCAAGCTAAGGCCTCACCACTGGATATAGTTTAAGGTCATATCCAGGACCTTAAATCAACAAGCCAGAGTAGACATACCGGGCTTTTGGCAAACAGTATTTAGGTTGAGAATTAGTTTGTAATTGCCATGAAGATTTCACAGCCAGTAAGGTATCACCTCAAGAGATCAGGATGGCCAATTCCAAATAAAATAACAGACACATTTGTGAAATTGTCTATGAGAACCATTCATTTGTTGTCAGACAATTCGTTGTTTTTGCTACTGAATCCAAGAATATTTTGGTATTACTTTAGAAAATAAAAAAAAAAATCTGTCAATATTAAATTAAACTTGATAAATTAAGTAACACAAAATATGCTTTATATGGGGCTTTATTAAAAATATTTAAGCTTATATATAAAATTAAACTGGTCAGGCTTTTCAAGTTAAAATTAGATAGCAATGCATCAGACAAATCAATACTCGATTCTAACTATCCAGTGAAAGATCGATATATTTACTCTGTTATTTATACAACAATAAATTCCAATCAAGTTAATCGATTACAGATTTTATCCCGTCTGACATGACATTCTCTAGCATACACTGTATGAGGTTCACCATTTATTAAAATTTGTAAATCAAAATGGCATCCTAAATCTGGTTACCTGGTTCTGGAGTAATTCTGAAACTTATGTTATTATAAATAATTAAAGGACTGAATGTGGGCACTTGCCTCTGTTCCTATTTCAGTTATTTATTTTATTTTCTTCTGTGATCTTGCAATTTTATTCTAGAGTTGAAAGCAGAATTACGAGGGGCGTGCAATAAGTAATGCCCCTGACCCACTTCCAGTTGTTTGATCTAGCGGAAATTTTGCATGTGCAATGATTTATATATCTTCGAATTATGTGGCAAATTACAGCTCTGAACTAATTGTAGTTTCTGTTTTACAGGTGTTTGAACTGAGTCAGTTGTGAAATGGAGCCTGTTGAATGTCGAGCAGTGATCCGGTTTTTGTATTTGAAAGGACACACAACACAGGAGACTTTTGATGAAATGAAAGAAACTTATGGTGATAATGCTCCATCATATGACCTTGTAAAACGCTGGCAACATGAATTCAAACATGGCCGGAAGTCTGTGGAAGCAGCTCCCAGACCTGGTCACCCCCCTTCTGCCATTGATGAGACATCTATCCGTCAAGTTGAGGCTGCCATTTTGGAAGATTGGCGCATTACTATTCACCAAATAGCCCTAGATGTCAAGATTAGTACAGGGTCTGTGGAAACTATCATTCATGACCATTTGCATATGCATAAGGTGCTTGCCAGATGGATTCCCAGGTTGCTCCCACCATTCCAGAAGCGAGAATGCGCCGACTACTCGAGGATGAATTTGGAGATGTGCCAAGAAGATGAGTCAAAGTTTTTCAAAAGACTGATTACACAGGATGAAACCTGGCTCCATCACTATGATCCAGAGACCAAAGTCCAATCAATGCAGTGGAAGCACTTGGACTCACCACCTCCAAAGAATGGGACCAGGACGGAGTAGTGATGACAGATTTCCTGGTAAAAGGTACCATAATTACAGGAGCCTATTATGCTTCACTTTTGAGGAATTTAAGGGAAGCTATCAAAATCAAGAGGCGGGGCAAGATCAGCAAAGGTACCCTCCTCCTGCAGGACAACGCTCCCATTCACAACTGGCATGTCGCCAGATCAGAAGCACGAGCGTGTGGTTATGAAATCCTCTCCCATCCTCCCTACTCTCCTGACCTTGCACCCTCTGACTTTCACCTCTTCCCAGCCATGAAGTTGTTTTTGAAAGGAAAGCGTTTCCCAGATGATGCAGCCTTGACTTCTGAAGTCACGTCTTGGTTGGAGGACCAACCTGGGGTGTTCTACAAAAACGGTCTCCAGAGCTGCATCAAACGATGGGAGGAATGCATAACTCTGGTTGGTTCCTATGTAGAGAAAGGCTAATAACTGTGCCAAGTTTCGTTGCTCTACTCCTATGGGAAGTGGGTCAGGGGCATTACTTATTGAATGCCCCTCGTAAAAATGAATCTTATATACACATTTCTACATTATAATTACTTTTTTATAAAACAGTCATTCAAAGTTATCATCAGAGAGAGAGAGAGAGAGAGAGAGAGAGAGAGAGAGAGAGAGAGAGAGAGAGAGAGGGATTATAAGTACATGTGTTTAATTAAAAATTTCATAAAAATAAATAAACAATATAAACTGAAAAGTTTATTATTAATAAATACAGTTTCAGAGACAAAGATGTAAGGGACATTTTCTTCAAATACATCGGTTGTCAATCACATAAATAAAATCGCTATACATGAGGCTTTTTTATTAGTTCTTTTCCCGGCACATAAATTAAATAATTTTTTTATTATTAAATAATCTATTTCCTATCATTCTATTCCTTTTGATCTATTCTTTCTCATATTTCATTTTATTTTTTTCGGAGTTCTAAAATAGATTGAAGCAAAGAGACTATGGGATTATGTCACCTACCACTGCCAACAATTCCCCCTACTCTCTATCTCTGGCCAAATCTAAACACAAATTTCATAAACAAAGTTTCTTTCATAGAACTGCCCGCCTGTAGAATTCTGTTCCACTAGTCTGCTTTCCAGCTGACTACAACGTGGTCACCTATAAGTCCAATGTAAACAAGTTCTTGCTGTCACTTTAAATAATAAAATTATACCTAAATTCAACCAAAAACGATCACTATGCTGTTGTCTCAGTAACCATCTTGTACTCATTAACCCTTATCCTCGAATGGCCTTCGGGCCTTGAAAAGTGGTGACTCCCTTGTAAAAAAAAACATTAGTACCATTGTATGCAATATATAGCAGTGGCTTCAAAAGTTTAAAGAAATCTATGACTTGGGTGCTTTAGCTAAACTTGAAACCAAAATATTTAGTGCTTCAGCATTATTCATTGTCATCTGAGTCAATATCAAAACGCTAAAAAATAACCGACATTAGTGTATGAATGTATATTTTCACATGCATAGAGAAGCACTTAAAGTCAACGGCCAAGCTTCAATTTTATCAACTTTGACCGCTTAACAGCTATTTTTACCGGCTAAAAACTAAATCGAATTTGTTCCTCAGGCCGAATTCTATATATATATATATCTAAGTCTGTAGATCAAAAATTGACACAGTAGTTTGGTAGAGACCGCTCCTCAGACAGGCAAGGTCACTTATATATATATACTAGCGGGGATACCCGGCGTTGCCCGAGTGTTTGTTTCCGGGACGGGGGGGGGGAGTTTTAAAAAATGTTATGGTAGGTAAGTAGGAAGGATCAAACCCGGAGTCATGAGTAAAAGTAGGAAAATAAAGTGAAAAAAAACAAAAAAAACATCTGCAACGTTAACAGTTCGGCCACCAAGAAAAGTCCATTCCAGTTGTTTAGAAAAAAAAAAAAAAAAAAAAAACGACTACGGTAGGTTGGCGCAAACGTGAAAATATAATGTGAATTGTCCAGCACGCTAACCACTACGCCACAGAGCACTGCAGCTTAGTTTAGTGATTTTAAATAACTTCACATGAAAGAACTACGAAGCCAAACCGGTGTTCTCTTCTCAACTGTTCCTTGTGAACGATCCTCAAACGGTGTTAAGTGGTGGCAGGGGGAGGAGGAATTTATTAGAGAGAAAATATTTTACCACTTCCATTGATCTTAACCGATTTTGGCCGTAACTTCTCAGCAGAAAAAGTATAGAAATCTAAGATTATCGAGGAATTTGAGAAATAATAAGCCTATAACACACCTCAGATATTGTTCTGCCGTTTGTGCATATTATATTTGCATGAAATATCTTGATTTTTAATCCTATTAATGTCAAAATCAGACGGGAAAAAATGAGTTCATTTTATTTATATAGAAGATAGAGAGAGAGATTATGATACTCTTCCGACCAACTGTTACACTTAAGAAAGCAATAAAACGTTAGTTTGATTGCATTTGAAAAATAATAATTTATATGCATACTAGTGGCATTTTTAGGAGGCATTTTTCGAACAATCAGTTAAAATTATGGGCCAAGAGAGGAGACAGAAAATACATGTGTCTGTATACACCACAAACAGACATGTAAACGAGATGGCAAAATTCGGTTAATTAGAACAATTAAGACATTTTTTAAACATATCTCAATTCCAGAACTAACGTTAGTAAAAGAAAACCTGCGATTTTTTTTTTGAGAAGAAATTTAACAAGTAATCTATATTCATGTTACTTGTATTGATTAATTGTTCTCATCTTGAGTGTTATTTGTGCAACGTTTCTGTCGGATTGTCCTTTGACCATCTTCAGGCATGTTGGTTGTGGTTTGGAAAAGAAAAGAGAAATGTTACTGGCTAGGTAAATATTTTCGTATTCTGTGAGTTAGTCTCTATTTTATAGTTATGGTTTCGAATTTGTGAAAAAAAAATTGTTTGACAAAGGGGAGGCAACTCTAATGAATATCGACAGGGGATTATCACCCTTTCATTGCCAAAATTTTAAGGGTGCACAATGTTTGTTTGTTTCTACAATTAGAGGCTCTAAAAAAAAAATTGCCCATATTTTTCTCTTATAGCTATCTATGTATTTCGCTCGTACCATTTCTCTAAAGAAAGAGTGGGTTATTTTTTTTAGTGTGGCCATCTAATTTACATATGTGTGTCTGTATACATTGTGTTCAAATTAGATGGTAAAACAATATGTCTCTTTATTTCTATATAATATAACGATGATGATGATGAAGATGGAAAGGCCGAGTAGAGAAAGCACTAATCAAATCTTCGCTAGATGAGTGCAAAGAGGACTAGAAGCTTGAAGAGGCTTAGTGCCACCCAACTTCCAGTGAAGACCAATGGTCGTTCCCAGCAAGTAATAAATGGTAAATGACTGTTACGATAATGCAAATTAAGTTGCAAAGTTATCAAAGGAGGTGGAAAGTACTGAAAATCTGGGGAGACTTGTTGTCACTCAGACTCCAGGGAACACCACAGGTTGTTCTCGATGAGAAATCTTTGATGATAGCCTGTGTGAAAACTCCTAGTGAGTAAATAATGATAATATAGAAATAAAGAGACTTAATATTTTCAATTATGAATGTTTTCACAAAGATGTTATAATTTATGAATTCTCAAATGGAATCAAATGATAATAAATAGCGGTAGCACTTGTGACGGGTCATCTATAAATATAAAAGCAAAAATGTGTGTATGTATGTATGTTCGCTTTTTGTGTATGTCTGAGAAAGGCTTTTTTCTGAGAAGTGATCGGTCAACTCACTTCTTCTTAAAAGTTTTTATATCACGCCTAAATCATAATATCTATGAGTTAACAATGGAGGTCGCCTGTCTATTTAATTTGCTCGACTTTGAAAAGATAAATATTCAAAATTTTTCGATCGCTGCATGTGCATTAAGCTTTTTCGTATAATAAAAGTGAACTAATCCTGGCGGCATTTTTCCGGAAACGTCCGAAAGCAATCAGCTTTGATCAATGTGGAGTTTCTCCTTATATCAGACAATTGCTATTCAATTTGGACAATACCCTTTTTATGGGGAGCTGGCCCCCCCCCCTTAACATCTTGGGGGAAAAAAAAAATCAAAAAAGCTGCCCCCCCCTCCCCCGCAGTAAATAAAATACTGTCCCGCAGTCAAAGTTGACCCCATTAAGTATGGGCACCTGCCAAGTTTTAATACTTAAATAAATTCAAACATGTTTCCGTTACTATTTCGTGGTGGCCCAGTGTTTAATGTCACACGTTTTTTTTCACACTTTAATTTCCAACTTTGACTCAAGGGTTCGGGTTTGATCCTTCATATTTACCTACCAAAACTTTTTTTAATTTTAACTCCCCCCCCCCCCCCGACACAAACACCCGGATGTTTTGATTTACCCAAAATCACACACACCTCCAAACACCCGGGCAACGCCAGATACCCCCCGCTACTGGGTTATAAATGGAAATCAAATATTGTATGACTTAGCTATAGTTCCATATTGCACCACCAGAAGTCAAGCTGTGAAACAATTAAACTATTTTTTTTTTCCTCTGCTTTTGTGTTCCTGGCATTTGCAAACAATCATTTATTTAGAGACCTGCATGGGTGCCAGGTGTTACCCGGGTGTTTGGAGGTGTGTGTTGAGCAAAAAAAAAAAAAAAAAAAGTGGTGGTAGGCAGGCAGGCAAGCTCGAACCCGTACCACGAAGGAGGCAAAGAACACGAAAAAAAACCCTGACATTTTTGCTGTTGCGCCCATCGCCAAACCGGAAGTGATGTAGGTTTTAATTGAGGCTAGACAATCGAAAAGAGGGGATGGTTTTCGAAAATATAAGCGACGACCCAGCTATGGATGGCAGTAATTACTGAAGATACAGTTAAGATATTCAGCATTCCTATTCCATTGCGGTTAACCACCTGAAAAAGGCCAGAGGAATAATTGGCCGAAACGTGGTTAAACAACAACTACAAAGATGAGAATAACAGTTCACAAATAAAATAAAAAAATAAATAAATATGCAACTTACTCATTTCAAAGGATTCCAATAATAAAATAATCTAAATATTTAGTTATAAAGTTGTTTTTAATTTTTCTTGATTACAATGTAATATGCACATATATTTTTCAATAGATTTTAGTTTAAAATCAATAAATATTATTTTCTCATTATTGTTAGCAATGAAACAGTAAGTGTCAAAACAAAAAAACACTATCATCGGTTTTAGCATCGGAAAATAGGCAGACACTTTTTTTCAATTTCGATACCAGTTCATCTTCTCAGCATTGGTAATTATAAATCTAATCGTACAATTTTTATCGCAAGGCAATTTATCCTTTGATTGAGAGATTTCCAAGATGTCACATATATCTTTTCTTCTCTGTAAACAGCCTCTTATCTATAGGAACCATGACATGTAAAAATGTTTATATAATGCGATATTGGTAGAATTTTGAAATCTATTGATATTTTGTATGTATTCCTTCATTAACTCTTTCCTATATGTAATAATTAGAAATTATTTCATGTTATTGATCTCCTCTGCAAGAAGTTAAACACAAGGCCAAGTGGGGTTTTGAAAAGCAAACACATTAGGTCAAGTGCATTTTCATCTACAAAAAATACCTAAGCAGCCTTATCAGCATTCCCCAGAAAGGAACTTTTTGGAGAGAAGGTGAAGCCTGGGAGGATAGTCTTCCCATGACTGAACAAAATACCACCCATCAGCCAAAACAAAGCCACTTGTGGATGGTCATTTCAGTCTTTTTTTTTTCCTTTACTTAACTGTTCTTTATGACTGGCTTAATAATCCATGGAAATATTATTATTAATTTATTAGTAAATCTATCATTACAGTTATTGTTAAATCTATATTTATTGATATAGTGATAGATTTTTTCATAGTGCAATTTCCATCTTTCATTGAATTATATCCAAGATTTCATAAATGCTTAACCTTCTCTAAAGTTGGCAGATTCAAGTTTTAATGTAACTAGTTGCACATACCCGGCATTGCCAGGTAAAAAACATATTGCCGGGTGAAGGGTTTATTCATATGCTATTTAAGATACACCAAATATCCTAAGTTGGTATCATTTTCCTGAAAATTTACCATATTTTGGATTTAGGAATCAGAAAACAGTCATCTTCATCAATGAAATTCAAACAGGGAAATAAAATCTCACAGCTTAAAGAGAAATAGCTCATAGATTAAACGAAAACTTACTTGCGTTTTTAAACGCAGCTGATGTTGGTTATTATAGTAATAATTAAAAATAAATTAAATGTAAATTAAATTTAAAACAAATTAAAAAACCAACTTATATAATATTTCTAAACAGAATACTTAACACAATTCTATAGCTAATTTCCATTAAAAATTCTGAGCTAATTATTAACAGATTTTCTGTAATGTAATATACAAATGAGATAACCTCTTGAATGTTTATTCCTTTTGAATAAACAGTATATCAGGCAGAAATGGACGTTTGTGAAAGTTTGTGAAACAGTACTTTTTGTACATATTAACCAAATTGTGAACGAATAAACGAACGAACGAATAAACAGAAATTAATACGATTTTATTATAATAGATAGATGTTCAGAAGTTCTTGAAAGTTTAAAGGTATGCATGCTTTGGCAATAGTCAACTACCTTCTGGTATGTTTGCTACTAGAAACGGTTACAAGGCAAATAAGTTCCTTTGTTGGTTTTCTCTCATGCCTATATATCTCCTGTGCATGTACTCTTTTTTTTTACGTTTTTCCGATCATTATTTTTTTTTTTATTTAATAATCATTAATCGTTATTTCCATGGCAAGTGCTCGTCCGAGCTCCAATCTCTGGTCCCCCCTTCATGATAAACACCCGTCTAGCTAAAACCACTGTTAGTAATTTCCCCCACTCTTTATCTGTGCCTAAATCAAAACGTAGATTCCATGAACATAGTTTTTTCTGAGAAGTGCACGCCTATGGAATTCTCTTCCGTTTGCCTGTTTCCCACCTGACTACAACTTGGACGTCTTCAAATCCAACATAAACAAATTCCTGATTAATCGCCCCCTTAAGTAAGATATTTTATCAAATCTCCAATACCAAATATTACTACGATATTATCCCATTGATTATTGTACACAAAATAACCCTTATCCCCGAGTGGCTTACGGGCCTTGATAAGTGGTGATCCCCATGTAAAAAAAAAAAAAAAAAATCAAATCATTGAAAAGACTTTCGGTCTCATTTTAATGAAAAATTATTGAAAGTAGTTTGTTTTTTTTAAAAGAATTATTGAAATTTTTTAAGAATTACTGAAATTAGTTTCATTAAAGAATTATTGAAAACATGTTTAAAAATCTTTTTAAGTGAGGAACTATTTAGTTTATGAAGCAATGCTAGCCACGGAATTAAAAAAAAATATTTTTATAATTTCATAAACATATATTTCTTATAAAATTTCAAATGAAATAAAACCTTTTTTTTTTTAGTTTTCTTATCAAAAGTGCAAATAAAGACTAATTGTGCTGTTTTTATCTGTTTTATTGTATATTTTTCAATAATGTCCTTTTCTTATATTTTATGTAAATAAATGGCTTCACAATAGAAATATCGAAGAACGATAAAAGTGAAGAAACTGATTTGCTTTGTCACTGCTTTCGGTAGCAGACACACCGGAAGTTAAGAAGTACGTTAACTGACTATAACCGACGATTTCAAGCGGTTGCAACCTTTTTCCTTTACTTAATTGCTCGTTATGACTAGTTTTATCATCCATAAAATAATTGTTATGAATTTACTTTTAAATTTATCATTATTGATCTACTGATTTTTTGGGTTTGTATTACTGTACACATAGATTCGAAAAAGTTGTCAAAAAAACAAATATATAACAAATAAATGTTATCAAAGGCAAGATAAGTTACTTTTCTACCAAACTGAATATATTTTTTGTGTTTTTATTCAATGTAACATATTTATTCAGCTCGAAAAACATGCAGTGTTTACCGATGTATTGGACAATTCAAAATGGCGGCCGACTCTCTCTTAAACACGGTAAGTTCGAATAAAGGTGTTATAAATAATAAACTAGACAAAATACTATTAAAAAAACACCGAATATATGTCAACCTATGTCACGGTAATATATATTGAGCGAATTTCTAACAGTATTTTGTCTAGTTTATTATATCGATGTGATCGGTTTTCAGCCAGAAATTTGGCTGTTAAGGAGTCAAAGTTCAACGATTTGAAAACTCTACCAAACTCCTCAGCCAATTTTAGGTCTAAACACTTGAAATTTAAGATATAGGTTTCTTGAACATGGATCTAACTTAATAACTGTAGTTGAGCCCAAAACAATAAATTTTAAGGGGTCATAATAGGGGTCAAGTTAAAAAAAAAATTGACCGCTGTTTTTTTTTGTTGTCAATATACACCTCCAAACACCCGGGCAACGAAATGAAATGCTAGTTTATTATAAAAAATAACTAAAGTAGTCGTCTATTACAGATTTTAACATTTTTATTGAATGTTCTAAGATTTTAAATTAAGAACATCTATTAAATATTTTTCATTCATTTAAAAAAATGATTATTCTAATGATCGATATCGGCTAGCAAATAACTGGAACGCTTTAGCAAAAAACAAGTAAACAAAAAAAAAAAAAACAACAATTGTCTAATACGAGATTCGAACCCACAATGACAAAGTATTTAAACTAAAAGTGAACGTTTTAATCACATCTTCTCAAGGTCACCGACTAACGGAAGTATATTGTCTTTTTAACCTACTTAAATGAGTTTGGCGTAGGAATTTTTTTTTTTTAACTCTCCGCATAGATTTAAAATAGTTCGATTGTCTAAAATAAAGAAGGAAACGACCATTCTTTTAAAGTGACCAAACCAACAAAGTCTTCTGGTTCGTATTTAAATATGATTGACTGGTTATTTCAACGTTAATTTTAAATTCATATAGTCATGCATATAAGCAATTGTGCGAGGCATAATATGAACGTTCTATTAAATCATTGCATTTAGATATTTTGTAGACGGATGGAATGCAAATCTACCAAAATTTAATGTAAAAATAAATTGCAATGATAAGGACAACAGTGGCCACCCCCAATCTCCTTGTCTAAACAATTCAGAAAAAGTATATCATTTGTCATGAACATGATGCATGAAATACGGTCCACGTCGGTCAAACAAGATCGACATCTGATGTTGGATTCATGTAAAAACGAAAACTAGGCAAATATAAAACGAAATACGAAATCACCACACTCATCATAAAAAAAGTAGACCCAGAGTGAAACGGATACGAAATACGAACCAGCACGTGTAACTTATATTTTAATACTCCACAGAAAGCAATAAGAAATGGCTTTTAGAATACGCCCAGCATGTCTTGTAAGTGATGTTTATGACAATGATTTTATACGGACCGTAAAAAAAAAAAAAAAAAAAAAAAAAAATCACATTATTCCAACTTTTCATGAAGCTATTTTTTTTTTTTTTTTTTCAAAAATGATTCAATAGATTTCCAAGCGTCGGTTTATAGCCAATTCTTGGCCGTATGAAATCTGTAATTTACCATAATCATTTAACAGTTATTCGTAGAGATGGAATTATTAAATAAAATAAATAAATAAAAACTCGTTTCTTCGTTCAGTATGAAAACTTTTTTTTCAAGAAGAGAAGTATTGGATTTGTCTCAGTTTCGTTCGGTTTTCGTTTTTACATAAACACAACATCTGGTGGCCATCTTGTTTGACCGACACAATCTTTAAGGATTATCAGGACTACTATTATATCTGATTAATTTTGAAAGATCAACAAGAAAAGATAATATGAATCAACATGGAAGATAAATCACCAACGAAGTACATTTTCTGTGGATTAATTAAAAAATAGAAAAAGCCATAGTCAAATAAACTCTACTAATCTACATTATAATCGTCATAATACATATAATAGTACATTTCTAAAAGGAGTCCAACACATGCAAGTATGTGAAGCTGGTTAAACAGGCTTGCATGTGTTGGGCTGCTTTTATAAATGTACTTCTAAACTAAACTAACCTCTGCCCAGGTCTTTATTTATCCCTCTTTTACTCAACTACATCTTTATCACTTCCTCCATATTTTACTTGACCTCCTTCTGCTTGTTAACTCTTATCAACCCCGAACCGAAGTAGCACTCATCCAAGGCGAGTTGAACCAACTTCTTCCAAAGGAGGGTTTCATGGGAATAAGAAATTCTGAAGCAGTTCCCAGTTGCTTGGAAATATGGCAACGTTAGATTTTTGCAATTCTAGCAGGGAGGTGTTAACGTTCTTCTACATACAGCGTCTGGTATTCACAAATGGTCACCCATCTGGTACTGACCAGGATCGATGTTGCTTAACTTTGGTAATTTAACAAGAACCAGTGTGTCAAAGTTATTATATTTAATATCACTAACTCTGCTATTGACTCATCTATTCTTTCAATGTGACCAAACTAATAAAGTCTCCTGTTCTGCATGCATCTTCCTATACTGTTCAGGTTTAATCTTCCTCTGAGATCACAGATCTAATCCTGTCTCTAAGACTTACACTGCACATGCATCATATCATTCTCATATCATTTCTTCCCATGCAGCACATATCCTCAACTCTTGCTATTCAGGTTTCAATTCCATACATCATCACACTGCATACACTTCTATGGTAGACTCTTCTCTAGAACGACAATGGTAATGTTCTGCTGGTTAGTAATAGTGGAACCTAAGTGCCAATTAAAAAAAAAACTCAAAATGGATGACGTTACAAATGGTTGACTATACATGTTTTATTTTCTCTCATTCTGCAAAATATTGAACGACTGTGTGTCAATATAAGCAGGTCTGAATGTGCAAAGTCAAATAAATTATTTGTTACGTAAAAGGGAAAGGTAGTTTGTTTGAAGCATTGCTGGTAAATAAATATGAAATGAAGGCTACAGCAATGCAGGAAACCGGGTATGGAAGTGATGTGATGTATTTGTTACGTATTTCACTGCAGTCAGATGCAGATTGAATAAATAAATTTTCGATGAGCAACACACATAGACATGTCGAGTCCATAAAATAAGGAATAAAAGCATGCAAAAAAAAAGAAGAAAAAAATGAAAATAAAAGCAGTACACATGTATGACAGGACGACTTCAGTATCATTCACAAATCAGTCTGTGGTTTTTAACGTCTTCATTCCTCCCTTTATCTTGCTATAACTTAAAGAAGTCTTTCGATAAAGACGTTAACGGTCTATAAAAAAAAAACAACAAAAAACATATAATAAATAAGTATAAGGAAATACTTTTTTTTTTTTTTAAATCTGATGTTTTTTGTGTCTTGTCTGATATCTGTAATTCTATTCACAAGTAAAAAAACAAAAACAAAAACAAAAAAACTCCAGAAATAAAAACCCCCCAAAAAACATGCATTACAATATTCCAAAGCATGCAAAAATAACCAAGAATAAAGAAATCATATTTTATGCACAATTCTTTAAGAGTACAAGTTACACTTATTGTCACAAATAATCCAATAGAGTCCAATTCAACTGTTTATATCTCTGCACCTCTTTCTCATGTCTATCTATCTATCTATCTATCTATCTATGTGGTTGTGTGTGTGTGTAATAAAATCAACATCTCAAAATCGAAACAGAACTGAATTAAGACAGCAAACCTTGAACAACAAAGAGCTCAACATCCTTTTAGATAGCTATATCAGTAATAAATAATGACAAATTGAACTTAGCTAAACAGTGAGACACACACGTATATATATATATATATATATATATATATATATATATATTCTTAACCCATTATATATATATATATATACATATTCTTTACCCATTATATATATATATATATATATATATATATATATATATTAAATAATGTGATTGATAATTTAAAATTTAAAAATCAAATTATAATTAAATTAAAAATCCGTTTCATAAGAAGGAACAACAACAAAATCAATTATCTGTACGATCGTTTCGGAAAACAGTGCTTTTTATTGTGGTAGACATCAAGTTACGAACAATAATTATTACATATAGTTTTTTAATAAGCAAGGTCTCCTCATCAGCAAATTTTGAAGGGTTTTTATTAAATTTAAAAGACACCATAAATAAACCTAGCATTAAAAGTAAGGCAGATGTATCTGAAAAAAATTGAAATAAAAGGTCTGGATTTAAAATTGATAAGAAAATTAATATGGATTAGAGATAGAAAATAAATAGAGTAAAATATAGATTTGAATTTAAATTACAGCATTACAAATATATACATGCATATATATGAAAAAATAGACACATATATACATATACATAGATATACAGGTATATACATAAAAATATAGGTACACAAATTTACCTTTTAATTTGTCGCCTTTTGAAATCAGGAACTATGGTTAAAATACTCATAT
Source organism: Euprymna scolopes (assembly GCF_053919585.1). NCBI lineage: Eukaryota > Metazoa > Mollusca > Cephalopoda > Sepiida > Sepiolidae > Euprymna > Euprymna scolopes. The sequence goes on along the minus strand of NC_136485.1, from coordinate 155,952,633 downwards.
ATATGTTTGCTATAGCTTTTCACCTTATTGAATGATGAATTTTAAAAAAGGGGTGACGCCCGTGCAATAAATTATTTCCGTTAGCGTACTTTTGATTTAAAGACGCCACGGTTTATATTTCGAATGTTGTTTGTGTAATTACATAATGTAAGGGGGAATAATTAGTCATATTTTCTTTTATTAAGGGCGCAAGGGGGATAATTAGTCTAACTTAATTTATTAAAAAAAAAAATGTAATCTATTTTTACTAATAAGTAATTTTTAATGATTTAAGGTGGTTTATATTTATTAAATTTAAACCAACGTTTATGACTGCATGTGAATATTAGTTCCTGTCTTGAATTTAATAGTGTGGTTGCATTTTTTATATCTTCGTATTTTAAAATTTTTAGGGTCTCTTTTGTACATAGTGCACAGAATTTATCTCCTGGTTTATATGGTTTGCAAGACTCAATTACTCGCCATTTTAAGTTGAAAGAAATATTGCTATTTTTTAGTTGCCATATATAGTTGGATAGAGTAGTTTGGTTTGACAGAGAGTTATTTTTAAAAGAATGTTTGTGCGTTGAAATTTTATGTTTTATTAGGCCAGATGTGGAACCAAAATATATTGCCTCTTGCTTATTGTGATTATTTTCCGTTAGGTCTGGTGCTGGATTATATATATATATATATATATATATATATATATATATATATATATAAGCAAAAAGTCCAAGCTATAAATAAATAAAAATATAAAAAATGTTTTATACATAAATTGAACTAAGCTAAACGCTGAGACACATATGTATATATATATTGTTTTTAAAATATAATTATCCACTGACACGTGTTTAGAGTTCTATGTCTATATATATATATATATATATATATATATAAGAAAAATATATATAAGAAATATATATATATAAGAAAAAAAATATATATAAGAAATATTTATATATATATATATATATATAAGAAAAAAAATATATAAGAAAAATATATATATATATAAGAAATATATATATATATATATATAAGAAAAAAAATATATAAGAAATATATATATATATATATATATATATATATAAGATATATATATATATATATATATAAGAAATATATATATATATATATATATATAAGAAATATATATGTATATATATATATAAGAAATATATATATATATATATATAAGAAATATATATATATATATATATATAAGAAATATATATATATATATATATATATAAGAAATATATATATATATATATATATATATAAGAAATATATATATATATATAAGAAATATATATATATATATATATATATATAAGAAAAAAAAATGTATATATATATATAAGAAAAAAGCATATATTAGAAATATATATATATATATATATATAAGAAAAAAATATATATAAGAAATATATATATATAAGAAAAAAATATATATATAAGAAAATATATATATATATATATAAGAAAAATATATATATATATATAAGAAAATATATATATATATATATATATATATATATAAGAAAAAAAAATATATATAAGAAAATATATATATATATATATATATATATATATATATATATATATATAAGAAAAAAATATATATATATAAGAAAAAGTCTGAGCTATAAATAAATAAAAGTATATTCAAAAAAATATTTTAAACTTAAAAGCTTTGACTATTGCTTTACATTTTGAGCTTAAGTATTTTAATTACTATTGCGCTTTCAACTAACTTTCTGTGTGACTTTAAAGAATTTAAATAGTATATATATATATATATATATATATATATATATATATATATATATATATATATATATATATATGTCCGGAAAATTAGATGAGTTAAATCTGAGATTAATTAATCTTGTGGTTTACAGTTTTACCAAATATTCTTGGGAGAGAAATATATATATGTGTGTGTGTGTGTGTGTGTGTGTATAATTCTTTGCTTCAAATAATAAATTTCTGTTTAAAAATTCTACATTTTACTGCAAAAAGTGTAAATATAAATCATACAATTCTTATATATATATATATATATATACTAGCAGTGCAACCCGGCTTTGCTCGGGCCCTATGTACTGGTCAAAACTTGCCTTACGTGTAAATACACTTTATGTAAGACCAAAATTTGCCCGAGTAATTTTGTAGAGACTGCTAAGGTCAATTTTTTAAAACTTTGACCCAAATTTTGACCCCTTAGCATATATTATTTTGGTCTCAAATCAAAATACAAAGTTTTACCCTTGTCCAAGTTACCTACGTTTAAAATTTCAAGTTTTTAGACCCAAAATTGGCGGAGGAATTTGGTAGAATCTGCACAGGTCAACTCTTTCAACTTTGACCTTTTGGCAGCCAAATTTTCGCTCCAAAACTGATTAAATTGCTTACCGCTTGTCTGAATATCCGTTATGCATAAATTTCAAATGTTTAGACCCAAAATTTGCTGAGTAGTTTGCTAGACACCGCAAACTTTGAACTTTGACCCCTTGGCAGCTCAAATTTTTAACTCAAACCAATAAAAAGTTTGCACTATCTCTGAATACGCTTAATGTAAAATTTCAAATGTTTAGATCAGAAATTGGCTGAGTAATTTGGTAGAGACAACAGAGGTCAAATCTTTGTAAACTTTGACTCCAATTTTGATCCCTTAAGATTTATTTTTTTGAGCTCAAATCAAATTAAAAAGCTTGATCCATGTCCAAGTAACCTATATTTAAAATTTTAAGTGTTTAGACCCAAAATTGGCAGAGGAGTTTGGTAGAGTTTTCAAAGGTAAAATCGTTGAACTTTGACCCCCTGACAGCCAAATTTCTGACTGAAAACAGATTAAAAATATTTTCCCAAATCTCAATATTCTTTATATCAAACCTCGAGTCTGTAGACCGAAAATTGACAGAGTTATTTGGTAGGGAAATACACACACACACACACACACACACACACACACACACACACACACACACACACACTTTCATTTATATATATATATATATATATATATATATATATATATATATATATACTAGCATGGGTGCCGGGCGTTGCCCGGGTGTTTGGAGATGTATGTTGAGTAAAAAAAAAAAAAAGGTCAATTTTTTAAACTTTGACCCCTATTATGACCCCTTAACATTTATTGTTTTGGGCTCAAATCGTTATTAAGTCAGATCCATGTCCAATGAACCTATATCTAAAATTTCAAGTGATTAGACCCAAAATTGTCAGAGGAGTTTGGTAGAGTTCTCAAAGGTCAAATCGTTGAACTTTGACCCCTTAATCGCCAAATTTCTGGCTGAAAACCGATCACATCGATTTCCCAAATCTCAGTAACCTGTATATCAAATTTCGAGTCTGTAGACCGAAAATTGACAGAGTTATTTGGTAGGGAAATGCACACACACACTTTCACTTATATATATATATATATATATATATATATATATATATATATATATATATATAAAATAAAAATTATGCAATTATGTAATTTCCGTGTTATATTTTTATGTTATTGCTCTGTTTACCACATTGAGCTCTCATACCCGGATTTCCTCCTGGAATTCCATTATAACACTATATATATATATATATATATATATATATATATATATATATATATATATATATATATATATATATATATATATATTATAGCGGGTAGCATGAAGACAGATTCGTTATTCTTTTTTTTTAACCATATTTTAATATTATGTAGACATTCATCTATAAAAAAAAATAAATAAAAAAAACTTTTAAATGCATAGTTATTTATATGAATTGTGACTTGGCAGGCTCAGTTCAGTTGCATTCCGTCTTTGCATTAATACTCTTCGGAAAAGTATAAATCTATATTTATTCTCCTAAACTTAGAGTGAGATAGTATGTTATACTAGACTATAATTTAAAGATATGTTGAGGCAAGTCAGAAATAAATTTCTGATGCGACATCACTTCTTGAAGTAAAAAAGAGTAATCTTAGCTTTGGCTGCAGGAGCTGTTAGAAAGGACTTATCCTGCTTTGATAAAGTTCAAAATAGACTTCGTAGCCTCGTAGGAGATGTCCTTTTCTCTTCCCTGCAACCTCTTTCTCACAGAAGAGATGTTGCGAGTTTGTCTCTGATGTATCGTTATTTTCATGGCAAGTGCTCGTCTGAGCTCCAATCTATGGTCCCCTCTCGTCAAACTTTCACAAGAAGCACTCCTTTAGCTGAAACCACTATCAATAATTTCCCCCACTCTTTATTTGTGCCTAAACCTAAACGTAGATTCCATGAACAAAGCTTCTGTCTTAGAACTGCACACTTTTGTGGAACTCTCTTCCATTTACCTGCTTTCCAGTTGACTACAATATGGTCATCTTCAAGTCCAACGTAAACAAGTTCTTGATGAGCCATTCCACTTAAGTTAACAAATTTACCGAATTTCCATTACTAATGATTACTATATTGTCCAATTTTACTACTGTACACTCTTTAAACCTTATCCTCGAGTGGCCTCTGGGCCTTGATAAGTGGTGATGCCTATGTAAAAAAAAAAAAAAACTAAGAGAAAAGGCGACTGTACAGTTAGCAAATTCACCCCATAAAACCATACTTGCTATTGAAATACAAATTGTGACCCTGTACTTCTTGAAAAAGTTTGTAGCGATGGTAGGTGGGATGCAAGTGAATACGAAGAAAATTAAAGATGATTGAAAACAACATAAAAAGATGGTACAAAAATTTACAAAAAAAAATGCTTTCATTTGACAGGAGAGCTCAATTGTAATCAAATAAAAATGTACGGTGATAGGATTTCAGTTTGGAATTGAATGCTTAGTAAGAAGTTGCAATATGTCTCTAAGATAGGATGGTGCTTATTTAGATAGAGTCGACCGATTGATTTAAAAAAAATATGTAGTTTTAAGTAAAAACAATATTACGTACTTAATTGTCATGTCGAAAATAGTAATATATCAAAAAATTACGAAAAATCATCGAGTAGAAATTTATTTCTAGTTAAAAGTAATTTTTATGGAACATTGGGTAAAATCGAATTTTTCTTAAAAGTTATAGAATAAGTAGGGGGCGTAACTCTGAAAAGAATATTTTCGATTACTTGTGTCATGGCTGCACCATTTGTTGCCTGTAGAGATAGAATTTGTTTTACTAAAAACACAATAGCAATTATTCTATTCGATAAATTTTCGTAATTTTTGGATATATTACTAATTTCGACATGACGATTAAGTACATAATATTGTTTTTTTGCGTAAAACAATATTTTTTTTTTTAAATCGATTTATCGACTATAACTTAACAAGTACCGACAGGGTTAAGACGATTTAGATATGAACAGTTTTCAAACAGTTTTTTTTTAAATTTTATTTCAAGACTATACAAAATATTTCATGCAATAATGCTTTCTAAAACGACAATAAAGGTTTTCGACATGATACTTGATTTTCATTACAGTATTTTCTTGTGTATAATGCGCAAAATTTTGAACAGATATTAAAGATAAAGATGGCGGCGGTGAGCCGTATTATTAGCAAATACATGTTTAATCAGCTGAAAAACTTAGGTACTTTTAAATTTTCTTGACTGGAGTAATTTCGTTTCGGTTTACTTGTTTTTTTTTTTTTTTTTTTTTTTTTTTTTTTATAAAGTTACCTTATTTGTTTTACCTAGAAATAAATGATAAATAAATAAAACCAAGATGTTTTTTGGTACGTTTATAGATTAACGTTTTTCCTCTGAATCACTCCCTTAATGAAATTCTACTTCTTTTAGACGATTATCTTATTTGATTATTTTATATTTACATTACTCTTTCTTTTTTTTTTTTTTTTTTTTTTTGCTTGCTTCAATCTCCCCTTCTGAGGCATTCCCTCTCGGTTCAACAGCATCCTGGATCCAGTGGAAAACACTCAACCACTTGAGAACAGGAATGCGGACGATCAAAAGTTGCTATGACTAGATGAGACTACAAAACTGACCCAACCATTAAAAAGTGTTTTCAAACCTACTTATTATTAACATAACGAAGCTGTCATGTTTCACGACCGCGCATGTGTAGTTGTGAAACGGTTGACAAATAGATAAAAATCCCAAGTACCAATTTTTCAATTTAGACCCCTTGGCAGACCTTTTTTCCAGATGAAAACGAATTAAAAAGTTTTCCATATGCCTGAATACCCTATATACCAAATTTCAAGTCTGCAGGTAAAATATTCGTTGAGTATATAGGCTGAGAAGTGGAGAGGATTACCACACGATGCAATGTTGCCTTATCTGCCCTCTACTTCCCAACCAGTCCAGTTTGAAAGATCTTGCAGAATACAATAATAATATAAAAGACTGCGTAAAAAAAAAAAAAAAAAAAGAAAAAAAATGTGAAACTGTTGTATGACCAGTTGCTTCAAAGACACGCAAAGAATAAATTTTTTAGGAGAGCGGGAATCAGTTTTGTGTATAAATTTAATGCAACCTGATCCCCTATTTCCGTTTTATGGCAGTTAAAAGTCCGAGTGGCTGCTAGTTATGTCTGGGTTAGAGTCAGATTAAAAAATCGTATCGAATGTTTGGAAAAATAATTCATCAAAATGTTTTACAAAAATAATTTACTGAAGAGAAAGAATGTTCTTTAAAGATATTGGGAAAAATGAAATGCTGCTATATCACCGCAAATGGATGAACAGGTTAATTTAAGGTACAAACAAAATGGGAAATAAACGAAATGTAATTATTCCAGTTAAGAAAATTCAATATTACCAAAACTTATTCGAAACTGCAAGATTACAAGTGCATTCATTTAATGCAATAAATAATTAAAAAAAAAAGCCGAGTAGGCAAGTGTTGATGACAATTGCTTACAAAACGGATTTAATATATCAGCCATATTTGTTCTCTGGAAATCAGTCTAACTGGATTCCACTGTTTAAGATCTTTGTTGAATAATTTGATTGTTTCATTTTACGGCATATCAAACCATCCCAGTTTATTTAATGCTGAATCCAGTAATTTTCGAAAAAAGTTTTTATGCTTCAAATTCTTTATACCTTCAAATATTTATTCATGGCGCTTGGTTCGGTTGATTTGTAGAGGAAAATTGTTTTTGTTTTTTAGTTTTGCAGAACCTGATTGAGTTTTGCAAAGAAGAAAGAAAAAGCAATAACACCAATGTTTGGTACAGCTTAGGTCAAGAAGCCAGTATCTTGAGACAGCTTAATCTAGCAGTAACAGGCCTTGTTGAATAAAGGAAATACACAGGATCTGTCACGTTTTGATGACATTAATCGTACAAATTAGTTCAACCCATTGTAGAAATTATGGTGCAAGTCTATAAATGGGCCACTAGTAATCTTTTTTACTATAAAAATCTTTATAATGTACGTACTTGTCACTGCATGAAAATGTCATATTCCAAAAATCACGTAAATCGATCAAGTAGTTTTTTTTTTTATTTAAGAAAATCAAATATTATGAGAAATTTTATCGAAGAAAAACTTCCCACCATCTTGTTTTTGAATGATACACTGCTAGCGACACCTATTGGGAATATAAGATTGGCAAGGGGGCAGACAATCGACTTTCCATACTATAGAAAAAAAACTTGGAAAATTAAAACATTTATAAGTTTTTGAGGATGTTGAAAACGAAAATAACGTTTAAAATTCCAGAAAACGAGTAGTTTCCAAGATACGAAAAATTTTACGTAAATTGAGCACCCACACGTGTAAAACTTGAATTTAAGCCGCTGAAATACACATTTGCCGAATTTTTGTTGGAGGAGCGTCAAAAACTACTTGATCGATTTACGTGATTTTTGGAATATGACATTTTCATGCAGTGACAAGTACGTACATTATAAAGATTTTCTTCAGATTTTTATAGTAAAAAAGATTACTAGTGGTCCATTTGCACCGAAATTATGTATTTAAAAAAAGAAAGTTTTTCCCACTTGAATAATGGGGCGATAATTCTTGTTGTGAGATTGTTTTATACATTCATCATTTGCTTCGAAATATATGCATAACATTAATAGATAATAACTGTACACTTTTGTAAAAAGTTAATTACATACAGACGGTTGTACTACGGATATAATTTATATTTTTCTTTTATTCTTCAGAAACTCAAGATTATACTCATCATAATATACACAAGAAAATACAATATATTTACTTCATACCTAAACAAAAAGAAGAGAATTGGGATGAAGCACAGACGGAAAGATAAAAGAAAAAGAAAGAAAGCAGACAACATAAAGCACAACAATGATAATTGCAGAAAACAAAGACAAACACCAGAGGTCAAAGCAAAGCAGAGTTCTTATTTAACACATTTAGTTTAATCCTCTTTAAACTTTCTAGATGACTAGCATGGGTGCCCGGCGTTGCCCGGGTGTTTGGATGTGTATACTGAGCAAAAAAAAAAAAAAAAAAAAAAAAAAAAACGGTAAATTTTTTTAAAACTTTGACCCCTATCATGACCCCATAAAATTTGTTTTGGGTTCAAATCAAGTTATTAAGTTAGATCCATGTTCAAGGAACCTATATCCAAAATTTCAAGTGTTTAGACACCAAATTGTCAGACGAGTTTAGTAGAGTTCTCAAAAGTCAAATCGTTGAACTTTGACCCCTTAACAGCCAAATTTCTGGCCGAAAACCGATCACATAGATTTTCCCAAATCTCAGTACCCTGTATATCAAATTTCGAGTCTGTAGACTTAAAATTGACAAAGTTATTGCGTAGGGAAATGTACACAGACACACAGATACACAGACACGTTCACTTTTATAGATTCTAATATTACACCTCCTCAACCCGCTTATTACGGGTAGAAATCATTAGTCAATAATTCAGCAGTCCAGCCTGCATCACCTTCCATATTTTAAAAACGTTTGTCTTTAATCATATTTTAAGGAGAAAAAAAAAATGTTGTATTATTACCAAGTAAACAGCATCATGATTTCATATTAATTGTTAAAAAACGAACCTCTGAAAATATCATTTAAATTTTTAGTAGGAAAAAAAATTCAATTTTCTTTTTTCTTTTTTTTTTTTTTTTTACAAAATTTTACTATAAATATGCTACCCCCCCCCCAATTTGATTTTTTGACATATCTTTAACCAAAATAATTTGCTTTAGTTACAAACACCTTTTAATATCAAGCGGGAGGATCACTTTACTTTAATTTACATAGAAAACTAAACACCCACCTAAAATTTGAACAATTAGTTTAAGATCGTCTTTTGTTTTTCCTAATCTGAGAATTTGATGTTGTTGCTACCAAAGAGAAACTTGTGCAAAACTGACAAAATAGAAGAAATGCTTATAGATGACAAAAACGTCTTGAGACATTTGGCACAGGTTTCTTCATGTCGAGAATAAAAAAGAACTAAATTACATTATATATATATATATATATATATATATATATATATATATATATATATATATATATATATACTCGGGTTTTTTTATATTCAAAAGTAATGGACTAATGAATTCAACGAGGTTGTTAGATAGTGCTCAATAAAAAGAGCTGATAATACTTGTTTATTGTTATATAAACATGCTCACATCCCGCTGCTACAAATAGCCACTTGTTTCAATCAAACAACAGATATCATCAGGCAGCGACTTGACTATTCAAAAGTTCAATGAATAATCATTATTATTGATTATTCATTGAACTTTTGAATAGTCAAGTCGCTGCCTGATGATATCTGTTGTTTGATTGAAACAAGTGGCTATTTGTAGCAGCGGGATGTGAGCATGTTTAAATAACAATAAACAAGTATATATATATATATATATATATATATATATATATATATATATATATATATATATATATATATATATATATATATATATATATTTGAAGGAAATATGTTTGAATGTGATTGTTACCTGGTACCTTGGAAGGATTACAAGACGCGTTGGATTTCTTTACCTCCTTACTACTAGGAATTTCCAATTCAAGACTTAGGGTTCATTTTAGATTTAAAGTACAATATCCATTTTTTTGCCCCAATGTCCATTTCCCTTATTCTATGTATGTAAAATTGTTTAAAATACTTTAAAAACTTTAATTTTCTATGTTTATTGCTTTTAGTAAATAAGGTGCAAACCAATAAAAACATTTGCTAATTTTTTTCCTCTGAAGAGATGAATAAGCATCGAAAACTCATGGGTTAAGGAAATAGATTTATTCAATTGTGTTCTTTGTTTTCAAACAATAAAAAAATTTCCAAATTTGAAGATTAACCTTTTCAAATAACAAAATTTAAATACCTAAATTTATATATATATATATATATATATATATATATATATATATATATATAAGAGCAAATAGTTAATAAAACATGTTAAAAAACACTTTGAAAAAGAGTTAAAAACATATTTAATTTTAAAAAGGAAACACTTAATAAGTGAATAGTCCTTAATCCACGGAGTTTCGAAGAAATACTTTCCTTCTCATCAGAGGGTAGGAATTAGCAAAATGCGGGAATTCCTACCCTGTGGTGAGAAGGAAAGTATTTCTTTGAAACTCCGTGGATTAAGGACTATCTACTTATTAAGTGTTTCCTTTTCAAATTAAATATGTTTTTAACTCTTTTTCAAAGTGTTTTTTAACATGTCTATTAACTATTTGCGCTTATTATAAGCTCTATATCCTATTTGGTTTTATCGAGATTTTACATCTGGTTGAGATTACTTTATAAATATTAATTCTTTAATATTTATAATATACTTTAGTTTTACCATCTTGGATCATTTTGGTAAATTTAATTGTAATTTTTATTTTATATATATATATATATATATATATATATATATATATATATATATATATAAAATATAAAAATTGTGGGATATAGGTGAGTTGAACTGGTTAATCCATTAAAATACAGATTATGAATGTATTCATATATGTATAACAAATGTATTTCACCGTCTGAAGAGTAGCTATTTTGGAAAATTTTTAAATGACATAATATTTGAATTTGTCCAAATGGTTACGAAACAATTGTAACGCATAAAGAAATACACCATATGATGTTCTCATTTTATATTTGTTTATCTTGATTTTGTGAAAATATTATATATATATTAGTATTGGGAGGATTAATAGGAATCGGAAATAAAAAATCAAAACTTTTTGGGGTGTCAGAATCAGAAAAATTTGTGCTTATATTTTTCGATGCAAAAACGGTTCTTTTTATTGCTTTTATTAGTTTGTTTTCATTTAAAACTGAATTTCCACGTCTCCCATTAATGATAAAATGATAAATATATATTGATTTTAAACTCAAAGTAAAATTAAAATTTATAGATCATCCCCGACAAATATATTTTTACATTTGCGAAAATACATGCACATATTACATGCTATTCTGGTAATCTATCGCCCTTCCCAAATAACAAAAGCAACTGTCTATTTAGAAATTTAAAAGAATCGGAATCAGTAATTGTATCGGAATTGGAAATGTATAAGAGAATCGGTAATTGTATTGGAATAGGGAAAAATATTGAAATCATCCCATCACTAATATATATATATATATATATATATATATATATATATATATATATATATATATATATATCACTAATATATCATCACTAATATATATATATATCATTAATATATCATCACTAATATATATATATATATATATATCATTAATATATCATCACTAATATATATATATATATATATATATATATCACTAATATATCATCACTAATATATACATATATATCACTAATATATCATCACTAATATATACATATATATCACTAATATATCATCACTAATATATACATACATATATATATATATATATATATATATATATATATATATATAGTCTTGGAAGTTTTTAACCTTTAAAACTATACAAAAAAAAAAATTTTTATCATTCGTTAGAAAACTATTTAGTCAGTAAGTCATTCAATCACGGCATCAACTTGCTCTCTCGAATTCACTATAGTACCAGTAATAATTTATTTTTTAAGGAATCATCTGTTGTTTACCATGGAACACTGTTTCGGGGATTTAAAAACAATATATATATATATATATATATATATATATATATATATAATTAAATAAAGCGTTTTTGTTTAATCAAAAGCCGCAAAACAAATTCATGCCATTTTAAAATAAGCAAATCTTTAACCTTTTAAAATAAACAAACCTAATATTAATTTAAGTGTGTTATCGCAAGCTATTCAGTTCCTCAAATATATTTGGTATTTATGCAGATAACGACCCGTTTTTCTGTGAATGTTTCCTCAGTATATCCTGGCAGCTTATGTAAACCGTTGAAATATGGCGAAATGTTAAGCCAATGCAGCAGACGACAATTAATAAATTGGAAGAGGCAGTGGGCCCCCCTTGCGTCATGGAATATTGGTTTTCAAAGTTGTATCTTGAAATTGGATAAATAATAAAGATTATATCCATGTGGTATACTGCAACTGTTTGAAATTTACAGCAAGAGTGTGTCTTCAGTTTAGAACACACCGTAATCGATTGGAAAAATTTCCTCCAAGACATTTGAAAAGTGTACTTCTTTAGGAATCCCGGGCATATATCAAAAAGCCTTAAAAAATAATAAATAAAAACAAATAATAGTCTACAGTCTAATCTTAACAGAAACAATGGATTAGACAAAAAAAAAAAATGTTTTGACAAAAAAAAAAATAATTTTGTTCGTAACCCCCCCTCCAAATCTCCTAAAAACAGTAACATTTCTTAAAAAAAAAAAATGTTTTAATTTGTTGGTACACATTATTTTACAAAATGGTACTTGTACAGTTTAATCAAGACATTATAAAATGAAAATATCGAAAAAGGTTATATTGTACGTATCCGTTTTGGACTGAAGATCTCCGAAAAAAAATTTCACTTAATTTGATTGAGTAGTTTTTTTTTTTTTATTTATTTATTTATTTATTTTTTTTACAGCGGAAAAACACCTTTTTATGAGAGTGCGTTGAAGTCAGCTATATTGGAATTTTTTTAACACGCCACGGGGAGATAACTCCAATTAAAGCACGGACACTCACCCCCCCCCCATCTTTAATAATAGCTTTTCTTCCTAAAAATCGAACTTTTGCTCGGTATCATAACAAATAGCTTTTTCGCTGTAAAAAAGACACTACTTGATGAAAGTAAGTGAAATTTTTTGAGGACTTCGTTCCATAACGAATACGTACAATATAACCTTTTTCGATATTTTCATTTTTTAATGTCTTGATTAAACTGTACAAGTACCTAAAAAAAAGTAAATAATTATTTATGATACTTACCGTACGTTGATTGTTTTTTTTATATTATTTATTATATTTCTATTCTTATTCATTGACATTACTATACAATACTTTTTCTATAATATTTTGTTTTATATATATATATATATATTTTTTTTCTCGCATTTTAAAATTTAATCAGTGCTTACTGCTTGGCATATTCCAGCGGTTTATGTAAGTTGCCGAAATATGCCGGCATATCATCCACGAAAAAACGAATCGTTCTCTGCATAAGTACCTTGAATGCTGTTAAGCAAAAAAACATTTAGCATAATAATAATAAAAAAAAATCCAAACGTCTGCACTTCTGCAATAAGGAATAGTGTCAAAGACAATTATTGTGTTGGAATTCATATCGTCTGGAACACTTCCGCTATTGCATTTCGGGAGTTGTCGTTAATCGTTTTTTTTTTCTTTCTCTTTTTTATGCGCGCTAAAATCAGTTTCCAATTATGTTTCGATGAGAAAAGGCATGTTACATTCGTCTCTAATTCAAGATAGCTTTTCCCGCCTTGTTTCTGCAGAAAGCATTCTCGGAAAGCCATACTTTCTGTGGATGAATTCATATTGCAGGTAGTCTGAATAAATTCTCACTTGGGAACTTCTAAAAGAAATTATAGATTCGACTTAATTCGTGTCATAAGGCTTATAAAAACTTTTCACCCAATACGGCATTAAGAATAATCGCTATTCTCCCAGATTCTTCTTTTGTCTCTGTCAAGAAGCATGGACTACCCGGAGAAGGCGTCTACCACTTAACCTCACTTAAGCAACTACAGATTGAATCGAAAAATCCATTCAAAGGTAAGTGTTCTGGCTTGCGAATTTCATGTCTTCAAGCGTATTTCATCTCTAATTATCTTCACAGTATTCGTATAAACAAGTATAAATTTTGGGGTTTGTATTACTGTACACATAGATTCGAAAAAGTTGTCAAAAAACAAATATATAACAAATGTTTTCAAAGGTAAGATAAGTTACTTTTCTACCAAACTGGATATATTTTTTGTGTTTTCATTCAATATAACATGTTTATTCAGCTCGAAAAGCATGCAGTGTTTACCGATGTATTGGAAAATTCAAAATGGCGCCCGATTCTCTCTTTAACACGGTAAGTTTGGGAAAAGGTGTTATAAATAATAAACTAGACAAAATACTATTAAAAAAACACCGAATATAAGTCAACTTATGTCATGGTAACATATATTGAGCGAATTCCTAAATAATAAACTAGACAAAATACTGTTAGGAATTCGCTCAATATAGTTACATCAGGAGCAAAATAAAATATTGAGGTTGCTCTTATATAGGAGTATAGATTTGAATTATATAATGCAGGTAGGTATATAGCGTATCTGTCATAGTGGGTTTAATGCATGTGGGCAATACGTGTGATTAAACTCTCGGGGGGGGATATAGGGTAAGTTAAAAGAAAGTGCTTATTTAATCATACGTGTAGATGCGTTTTAGCTATGGAAGGGTTTACATGAAATAGGTTTATGCTATGTCTGTATATTTTAGAAGGGGTAACTTAAATTATAACTATACTTAAAAGAAATATAAAACATTAGGAATAATATAAAGACGATAGGTGTGAGGGGATAAAATATAAGGGATACAATACAGAAAGTATTTGATTAAGATAGAGAATAAACAAATGATAGAATAAGGGAATAAATATACAATGGAATATAGGATTAATAGATATACAAATGTAAGAATTATAGAGTAATAAGTTCTAAGAGATACAGTTGTAAAATATAAGAATAAAAATAGGGAAATAAAATGGATAATTTTTTTTTTTTAAATTTAAGTACAAAAGATATAAAGAGCAAAGTAACAAAAATAAATGAAAATACAACAACTGGGAAAGTACACAGATGGAGAAAGTTCTATAAGACGAGGAGTGAAAATGTTTTGCAAAGTTTTTTTTTAGATCCTTGTCGAGTGCAAAGCAGTATCGAGTTATTTTTATAAGAAAAAATAAATAGAAGTTCCTCTGAAAAATAGTCTTCGTCCAGTTTAGATAGCGGTTCACAGAAACGTTACTTTTGGTGGTGGAAATTTTGCAATCTTTTAGGATATTAGAGCTGGGATGAGAAGTACATTGAAAGGATAAAACCTATTTTCGAAGAAAAAGCATTAAAAACGGCAAATATACATCGGATATATTTTTAGTTCCAAGTTTATCATGGCTTTGTGTGAAAACATGTTGGTCCTTGGTTGATGACGGAGATGTTTCTAGTTCAGTTTGTGTATCCCAGAAACGATTGAAGTAATGTTGGAATTCTAAGAGTAATTCTGTTATAGAAAAGGCCGAAACCAAAAAATTGAGATAAAATAGAGCCCAGTTCAGGCTTGAGCAAGTGAAAATAGGCAGTGATACTTGTGTTAACAAACACAAGACTAAGATAAAGTAACTGAAGATAGGAACAGAAGGGGGGGTGGATGGGAGTAAAGTGCACTAAAATTTACTAATAAGGGGAGGAAATGGATCTTAAAGTTTAGATCTGTTTTAGTTAGGGGATGGGGTTGGTTATTGAAATTGTACATTTTTTATATATATATATATCAGGGATGCCATTTATATTGGGGTTATATCTTACATAATAGCCGTGAAAATTCTTTACTGTAAATTAAAAATCTTTCAAGTTAGAATATATATATATATATAGTGTGTGTATGTATATGCATAAAAACAAAAACTTATTCTCTTGATTTAAAAGAGAAAATGAAAAAGCAAAACGTAGCACAAGACTTGTACTATTAATTTAAGTAATTTGGGATGATTATTAAAAAATGAGTCTGAAGTCGTTTTGTTTGACACCACAATTTATAAAGAAACTTGTTATTTCACCATTTGTGCATTCCGAGGACTTATTCTTTGCAAATCTATTAACATTGATAGGATGTCAAACGTAGTACATTTTAAATGATTCACAAATACACGTAAAAAGAGAAATGAAATTTCTTTTGTACACACGAGAAAGGAGAAAAAATGCTTTGAATTTATTTATATTCAGTAAAAGGAACTCAAATTGAATCTAAAGGTGTTCACTAAAATGCAATAAATTAAAACATAAAAAAACGATACTAGGGCACTTATTGATCCGTGCTGAAATAATGTTATTTAAAAAGCCATTCTTAACATGGGGATGGTGTTTTGAACCTATTCTATACTTTAACCTTACAATTGAATAAAAAACAAAACTTTAATTAAACTTGGAAATACGATTTAAAAAATAGCGCGGATCAGTAAGTGCACTAACACCAAAAAAACATACTACAGAATTTCTGTCAGTCTTGTAATTTGAGTGAAATATTTCAGTATTAACTAATTGAAAGTTATGCTTGCTCAGAAGCAGTGGCGGCTCATGCCTGGAGCTGTGGAACTGCAGCATCCCCAAATAATTTATACTCATTATTATCGATACACGTTAAAAAGAATACGTTTTTTCTTTCTATGTGATAATATATATATATATATATCCTGAAGCTTCATGTCGATAATTGTTCCCATACTCATAAAAGCAAAACTTTGCTTGGAGCTGCGAAATTCAGTTACACATTCTTAGTGAAGTTCGCTTGTGCGCATGCCCGATCTAGAACGGCCGATATGAGCCAATTTAGAATTGTAGTTTTCGCAGTTCCAAACGCGGTGTTTGCAAGTTTTCGCTTTTTTTTTTTTTTTTTTTTTTTTTTTTTTTTTTTTTTTTTTAAGAGGCTTGTTTACAAATGTTTTCTTTTTATTATTATTAAAAAGTGTAACGTGTTCTTGTAAATAAAATCTCCACCTTAAAAAAAAATTCCCACACTTTTAAATGCGATTTAAGCAGACAAAAATATACAATATGCCAAACTTTTATTTTTAATTAAGTGTTCGGGCTTTTAGCCTTGAAGTTACCAACGCGACTAATGTTATTTTTTTTACCTATATGGTTTATTTTATTTGTATTTTTAAGAAGTTTGAAATCGATTTATTTTGTAGTAGTTAAACTTTACAGAATAAAAAATATTTACATTTTTTTCTATAGAAAAGCGAAGAAAATTTTATTTTTAAAATACATTTTAGTCAAATGTTTTTACCTTATGTATAGACACACACACGTATTATATAAGCTTTAGCATTTATTTACCTCCCTGGAGGATAAAGCAAGAAGTTTTACACCTTGAACAAAGTTTTTTTTAATTAAAATGTGCAATAAGACGAGCATGTAAACTCCTAACTTTACCATCGTTTGCAGGCAAGTAAATTTCAAAGATTTTGTTTTCATGAAAAAATAAATTATTAAAAAATTGTAAATAAAATGTATTTAAAATGATTTTCGTTTGTTTTCCTGCGGAAAAAGCCCGTCAAATTTTATTTAATCTGTAAAGTTTAAAAGAAATATATTTGTATTTTTTTTTCTTACTCTATAAAGTGTACACAATTTAAAATAGTGTTTTTTAATTAAAATGTTTTTGCGTATTACCCCTTTTTCGACGGCTTATAATGGCAAAGTTAAAAAAATATTTGTATTAAAAAAAGCCAATTTAATGACAAGCTTATTTTGTTATACGCCTATTTTTAATTAACAACAAGCTTTTTATAAATAAAACCGTTGTTAAATAGTAAAACTTTTTCCGTTAATAAAAATCTGTGACCTAAAAGTTATAAAAGTATGATTCAACTCAGAACTTCTGGTTCAGTTGAATCGCAAGAGGATCACGTAAACATTGTATTCCTTCTACCCTAATTGACATTCTACTAATAGAATACCTAGTACTTACCTTTCCCAATACAATTGATATAAAAAGAATTTAACCATGGTCTCCTTGCATCCCCAAGAAATAACTTCTGCGACGGTAAATGAATTTCAACAGATTTAGTTTTCACAGCTGTCTCTCCATGATAAAGTTGAAATTAAGAAAAGCCGTTCAACACCTGATATTCAAATATCTCAGCCAGGCATTAGCAACAACAAAGTGTATATTCGTAGCTTTAATGGTACCAACGGAAAAGTTGGCTTTGCGGCCGTGAACTAAAAAAGGCATTGTTCTGCTTTCCTTGTTTGTTGTTAGGGGGTGATGTAACATGGACAAAAGATAGTTTCAGAACTATTAGCAAAATGAAAGCTAGAACTGAAAAGCATGAGAAGCACGTTGACAATGTAGTTTCCCTATCAATTTGTGGGACCATAAATATTAAAGAAAAACTTAGTGAGGCCTGCAGACTTTCAATCAATCATCATAACATGAATGTTAAGAACCATGAAATTTTATCTAAAATAATAGATTGTATTTTCTTTTGTGGGTACTTTGAAACTCCCTTACGAGGACATGATGAAAAAGATGATTCAGTAAATCCAAGTGTATTTAGAGGATTTTTAAATTTTGCATCTTAATTAGATCCAGATTTAAAGAATCACTTAGAAACCAGTAATGTCTTCAAAGGTGTTTCCAAGACTATTCAGAATGACATACTTGACTGTCTTTTACAAATATACCGTGATGAATTAAGGGCAGAAATTAGCAAAGCTTCCTTTGTAGCTGTCATGGCTGACGATACAACAGATATGTCTGAACATACACAAATGATCATTGTTTTACGGTACGTCTTGGATGAAAAAATACTTGAACGCATTTGGGGATTCTTTATTCCAGAAAACCAAACCGCTGATGGGATATCAAAATGTATTCTACAACAATTAGATATAATCCTTCAAGGGAATCGCCAAAAACTGATAGCTCAGACATTTGATGATGCAAATGTCATGAAAGGCAAAAAAGCTGGTGCTCAGGCAAAAATAAAAGCAGATTATAGTAATGCGCATTTCACTCACTGTTATGCGCATCAACTTAATTTAATAATGAGGAATGCAGCAAGCATTACACCAAATGCTAGAATATTTATCTCTAACATTTTGGCTATTCCGACTTTCTTTTCTAGATAACCACAGCCTCTGTCCATTTTTCAAGAAGCATCTGGATGTAAGCATTCTACGTGTATCCGCCACAAGGTGGAACTTTAACATACATAGAGTTCATGAAAATGTTCAAGCATTAAAAAACTGTCACTGAAATTCAGTCAACATCATATGTAGATGAGACCGTTGAAGAAGCGACAGGAATTCTGAAATATTTGAACGATTAAATTTTCATATTTTGGGTTGAGCGATTTCATAAAATTATGTCTCGTGTTGAAATTATTTCTCGGGAAATTAGCATATATAAAGTCAATAAATACATAACAAATTTCAAAACTGCTATTTTAGAGATAAGAAACACCAAATACTGTGAAAATCCTTCACAAACACTCAAGGGCGAAGCTAAAGAACTGTGTGACTATATCTGTTGATATAACGGACATATATTCTTCAACTAAACATTTATACTTGCTAAATTGTTTTCCAAAATAAGCTTTGCTAGTTTTAAGAAAAAAAACTACCTACAGAAGAGATATCCTTGACAACTGAAGCATATCCCATGATTGACAAAAAAGTTTGAAACTGAGCTAGAAATATTTTATAGTAGGTCAGATATCCATGAATATTGCAAAGTAATTGATCTCCTGAAATTTATTTTGGAAAACAATTTAAACGATGTTCTTAGTGAAATCACAAAACTCATAAAAATTATCTTGAAAATTCCCATGACTACATAAGAGATAGAACGTTGTTTTTCAACTATGAAAAGAATAAAAATTTTGTAAGGTACACCATGGGTTGCGAAAGACTAAATGAACTTGCAGAGCTTTCAATTGATAAAAACGTTCTTCAGCAGTCATTCAGAAGTTAAGGAGAAAATTATCAATCTTTTCTCACAAATTAAAACAAAGAGAATGAAGTTTACTTTCAAATGAATGCAATAAGTAAAATATTCTAAATATTTACATCTATTTAGGATTCCTTTAAGTTATTGTATTTTTATACGTGTGCATACGTATAAATTATATTTTTTATGTTTGTTTTATTTTTACACAATATTAAAACAATAGGTGTTTTCTTTAAAACAGCACCCCCACTAAGCTTAGGCACGAGCCGCCACTGCTCAGAAGTCATAAATATAATCTTAAAAATTAAATTACTTACGCTAGGTATCACAAGCAAACCAGCCAATCTTAAGTGTAAAAATGGGTAAATGTAGTGATATTCCCTTAAATTTTAACATGTAAAAGCTCATTTTTTAATATCAACATTTTAATCATTATTTCTGTAAATAATAAAATTCACTGCTAAAGTTTTATTTTAATCATAATTTTAAAAAGGATTTGTAGCAAGAAACAAATATTCAAAACCCTAAAGATTTTCATACATTGGATATATTCATTTTTTTATGTTTATAATCTAAAATAAAGATACGTTTATATTTTTTTGACAAACTTTCTACTTTAATGAATTAATGTACAAACATTTGCTATTAAAAAATTTTTTAAACAATAAATCTGGTCTAGCCAGAAGCATGTAATTTCTTTAGGACTTGCATTTAGTAAAATTATCAAATGTAAAAAAAAAATACTTCAAGGTTAAAAACTAGTCAATAAGTGTTAGATGGCTAGATTTCGACCCAGCAAACAGCAATTCTTTCCCCTTTGTTAAAAAAACTCGTTCGTATGAGGACTACTGGATTAAAATAAGGGAAGCGGAGTTATGAGATTGTCGAGAGTAAAACCTACAAGAATGCAGGGAGGGGTTATTTCAATAAAATTTAGATGTGCACAAAATTTAATCATTTCTCTTTATAAATATATATTTTTGCTGTTGTCATTAATATTTTACAAGCTAATTCAAGATTATTTTATGTAAAGGACGGTTTATTTTTTTATCTTGATACCGTACTTGTGCCCCCTCGATGTACATACCCCCAACAAACCTGCTTAGCAACAAAATCACACCCCTTTACTGTTGAGGTCCCTAAATGTCAGAAAGTTTTCTACTCTAACTTCTTTCCTAGAACGGCTAAATTTTGGAATTCCCTTCCTGCTACCTACTTCCCAAACTGTACTGATATGCAGAAGTTCAAATGTAATGTAAACTAACATCTTTATCTTTCCTTGGCATGGTCCCAATTAGTAGCCTCTTACGTCCAAGTGGCAATATGCCTTGTTTGGGGGTGAAGGCGAGTAAAAACAAAAAAAATAAAAAAAAGAACTTACTGTGCACGACATTTTTTCTCTGACTATAAAACTCTCCCATCTTAAAGAAAAATGACCAGTCGTCAATAGGATGAGGTTTTAAGTTATCTTTCACACACACACACACACACACAAAAATATATATATCTCCATGTTGAAAAGTTTAGTGAAAATATATATATATTTTTCTATTAAATTTGTTTCCATCCGTTTTTACATGGTCCAAGCCTGAGTTGAAAATTTTCTTTTTAAAAGAAAAATATAGGTTCATTTCTACTATGGAATCTTATTACGAAGGTACAATGTATTAGCTGTTGAAATTAATTTTATATAAACACTCAATTTCATCATTCTTTTTTTTTTTTTTTTTTTTATTTGGTTTAATATCAGTTTTACTTGCTGGCATATGTTTGACAGCTTTTAGAAATTGACTTCCACTGGTCAAATTTCTTTGGAAGT
Source organism: Euprymna scolopes (assembly GCF_053919585.1). NCBI lineage: Eukaryota > Metazoa > Mollusca > Cephalopoda > Sepiida > Sepiolidae > Euprymna > Euprymna scolopes. The sequence continues at coordinate 155,930,735 of NC_136485.1, read as the reverse complement.
AATTTTCTTAATTGAAGCCAGATTTTTATTTAAGCAGACAAATAATTTTTCTACTTATATTCAAAAAATTTAGAAAACGAAAAAAACAAGACTGGTTTTATTCTTTAAACTAACTGTAAGTGAATTACTGGTGTTTTCAGAAAGTATACATTTTCTTTTTCAAATTCATAGATTTTTATATATAGTCTTGCTAAATATATTTTAAAGATAGTCATCTGTACAGATAGTCTAAGTAATTTTTTTCTCCCACATTCAATTCTACCACTATTACCACCTACGTACACCAGATAAGTTTCAAAGACATACTTTTGTAGCATTGTCATTATTTCATACTTAAATTCTGTAATACTGTCTACCTCCAGTTTTTTCCCTCAAATTGGATAATCGAAATAATTTCTTTTACATTTTCACTTACCAGAATAAAAGATTACCAGAATAAAAGATTACCAGATTTAGATTTATCAAACACTTTCTGCCTCAGGTCATTCTAAACATATTCGTTCTTCAAATGACACCATTGCTTTTTCTCATTTCATTTACACATTTAGAAGAAATTTATTACTTCTAATCGGTGAATCAGTCTTTCTAATATTGATTCGTACTTACAAAAAGATCATAGTAATAGCAGTTATTTGCATTGCATGTGTGCATTTGTCCTTGGTCTTATTGCCGTACAATATATTAGTCATTCAACAGGTCTAATGTCACTGGCAATTGTCAATGTATGTTCATTCTTGACCTATTATGTGAAATAGTAGTTCATCACCAGATGGAAAGGAGTCCAGCTAACATAGACAATATTTTAATAATTTTCATAAAACTGCGGTATTTGTTTATATATGCAGTTGTTTAGGTAAATCAAAACAAGGGGTTGTTTTCGAATACACATAGATTCGAAAAAGTTGTCAAATAACAAATATATAACAAATGTTATCAAAGGCAAGATAAGTTACTTTTCTACCTAACTGGATAACTTTTTAGTGTTTTTTATTCAATGTAACGTGTTTATTCGACTTGAAAAACATACAATGTTTACCGATGTATTGGAAAATTGCAAATAGTGACATGCTTGCTGTTGAACATAGTAAGTTTTAAACAAAAATTATGCAAAATACTGTTAGAAACTAACTCAATATATGTTACCGTGACATAGGCGGACATATATTCTGTGTGTTTCTAACAGTATTTTGTATAATTTGTTTGTTTGGACTCATTTTCCCAAACTGACCGTGTTCAGCAGCGAGCATGCCGCCGTTTTTCTTTTTCAAATATATCGATAAATGCTGTGATTTTTCGAACCGATTACACGTTTTAAAGTGCCGGATAGGTAGGAGAGTAACTGATCTTGCCTTTGATAACATTTGTTATATATATATTTTTTTTTTTCCGAATCTGTGTGTACAGTAACCCCCCCACGACCACCAAACAACCTTATTTTTTTTAATTATCAATTAATCACAATTTTCACACTATCTAAAAAGTATTTGGAAAAATTTACCCGTATCATTTTTACAAAGGCAGTTTTATGAGCTACTAGAAGGGGTGCCCGGGTGTTTATAGGTATATGCTGAGCAAAAAAAAAAACAAAAAAAACTGTCAATTTTTAAAACTATGACCCCTTAAAATTTATTGTTTTGGGCTCAAATCGCGTTATTAAGTTAGATCCATGTCCAAGGAACCTATATCTAAAGTTTCAAGTGTTTAGACCCCAAATTGTCGGAGTTTGGTAGAGTTCTCAAAGATCAAATCGTTGAACTTTGACCCCTTAATAGTCAAATTTTTGGGCGAAAACCGATCACATCGATTTTCCCAAATCTCAGTACCCCGTATATAAAATTTCAAGTCTGTAGACTTAAAATTGGCAGCTATTGCGTAGGGAAATGTACACACACAGATACAGACACGTTCACTTTTATAGATTGAAGCGTATTCAATTCTCCACGTTCAAATTGATTGACTTTTGAAAGGCCACACATTCAATGGAAGAGTAAGTTGTATAGCGTGCAGTAAAACAGTATTTGAATTGTGTATTATCATTTCTATGAGTAATATATTTTTTCTATCTGTTCCCCACCATTAACAAAGGATTCTAGCGTTTGAAATAGTCTTATTTGTATCTTATAAAATGTAAATACAGGTTCTAATGTGAGAAATTGATTTATCAAAAATCTATACAGCAAATTGAACTCCTTGATTGAGATTGTCGGACTGACTTCCTCATCTTGGTTTTTATAGAAACAACGTTTCGGCCGTTTTGCCCTCCGGCCTTCATCAGGTGTTTTGTATCGAATTGGGGAACTGTTTGTTAGGAGTCTCGAACCCAACCCTTTATTATTACGGGGGTACCGTGTTCGGACTCCAGCTAGGCTCTGGGACGTAGTTGCTTATTCTGTTTTGAATGTTACTTTTCACTGCTTTCGTTCAGGATTGAACTCGGCACATTTGGGTAACTGTAAACTTTGATATAACGACTAGGACCACTCGGCCATATGTCACTAGTCCGACAATCTCAATCAATGAAAACACCTCATCTCAAAAATAGAGACAATTACTAAATTGAACTCCCTTTTTAAAAGTGAAATGGGTAGTTGTTTTTTTCTAAATTTAATACGATCTGAAAATTTGATTATCTCTGGCAAGGTGGAGGTTATGTGTTTATTCAAGTTTGTTTCTTTGTGTATTGCCAATCGTCACCAAACTTGGTCAAAATATTAGTCATGGTCTGAATTAGAAGTGATTTAGGATATTTAAGTTAAAGTCCATGAAAAAGTGAGTCATACGTTTGGCGATAATTTTGTTCACTTATTATAAAGGCTTGCTACTTGTTCCATATCGTAGCCAATGAAATCCCGGTCAAAATTGGTTGATGTTGAAACTTAGATGGAATTTTAACTTCCAATTTTCCCAAAATTTGATGTATGGATGAGATACTTTTTGATAACAGTAAACGCCATGCAAAGTTTCAACCTGATCAAATAGCTTTTAAGTTATCAGTATCTCAATGGCAAAACTTTTTGAATACTTTTTTTTCTTTTTTTTTTTTTACTCACGTCCACCCCTAACAAGGCATATCGTCAATTGTACATAATGGGTTACTATTTGGGACCATGCCTAGGAAAGATTAGCAAGATGTTGGTTTACATTACATTTGTACTTCTGCATATCGATACTGTCAGGAAACAGGTAACAGGAAGTGAATTCCAAAATCTAGCTGTTCGAGGGGAAGAAACTAGAATAGAAAACTTTCTGGAATTTAGGGACTTCAACAGTGAAGAAGTGAGATTTTAAGCGGGTTTATCGTGGATATGTACGTCGAGAGGGCACAATATTTCATACAATATGGAGAAGTATGGCCTTTTCTTACAATGTCAGATGGAGGCATACATTCTCACGACTGCCTAATGTTATAAAATGATAGTTATTCAAAGAAATTATCAAAAAAAAAAAAAAAAAAAATGAACAAATGTTGGCTCTATGAAATTAAAGTAGATGTTTGAACATGTCTGATTACATGCGTTTGTTTATCATAGAGTAAAGCTAATACCAGATTTGGAATCAACAGAAAAAGATAAAATAAATGTTCTTTTGCAAAATTAGCTTGCAATTGGAAAGCATTTTTTTCCTTTAATTGTTAAAGTTAACCCATTAAATTTTAACTATTTAGTTTCTACAACTTTGATAACTTTAACATTTAACAAAGCTCAACTATCGCGGTTTAGTTTTTAAGTTTTGTCTTAAATTCATATTTGGCTTGTATCAAAATTAAACACTTATAGTAAATAGTTTTTGCGTTAAAAACTCATTAAATTCAGTATTAATTAGATTTTATCTTATATGTTAATGGTATCATTTCTTTAATATCAACATTTTAATTATTTCTGTAAATAATCATAAAATACATAATTTATAAGTTTTATTTTAATCATAATTTTACATAGGATTTTCATATTAGATATATTTACTTATCTTTATAATCTAAAATAAAGATACGTTTATATATATTTTTGACAAACTTTCTACCTTAATGAATTAATGCACAGACATTTACTATTAAAATTTTTTAAAACAATAAATGTTGTCTAGCCAGAAGCTTGTAATTTCTTCAGGACTTGCATTTAGTAAAATTATCAAATGTAAAAAAAAAAAATACTACTTCAAGGTTAACAAGGCCGATAGCCATTAGTCGCGTGCTCTCATGTAATGACTGAATGCATGAATGTAGGATTGACATGAAATTCTTAAAGATAAACTAAAATGACCGAAAAATGGGTTGAAATGACTTAAATAAAAAGTAAATGACTTAGAATGACTTGAATGCTTAAAAAATAACTGGAATCCTTCAAAAACAACTTGAATGATCTGGAGAATGACTTGAATGGTTTTGAGACTGACTGGTTGTAAAGTGGGTGATCATTTTACATTAAATTAATACAGAAAAGTGATCCCCCCACTTTATATCCAAAGTTGCAAACATAAGTACAACATGTAAGATCTTGGCCAAAAGGCCAAGAAAAGCTTAAAAAGCTAAGAATAACATCTATTAACAACAGACCTTTGATCTTAACCAAAAAGGCCAAGCACAAAAGTGTTATGGACAGACCGACGGAGTGACTTATAGAGTCGCTTGCACGCGACTAAAAACTAGTCAATAAGTGTTAGATGGATAGATTTTAACCTAGCAAACAGCAATTCTTTCCCCTTTGTTGGAAACCTCGCTCACATAAGGACTAAAGGGACAAAATAACGGAAGCAGAGGTTGTCGAAAGTAAAATCTGTAAGACTACAAAGAATACAATAAATAAATAATAAAAAGCAAAACATTGTAAAGGAAAGTAATGCAACAATGTAAATATGTCAGAAGCGCTTTTTTTCGTTTCATGAACTCTGGTTTCATTTTGTGTGATTGCCTTTTGACTGTTGTCAGAACTTGTTACCACATTTTACCGAGCAAACATTGGAAGCTGATCAGTACAGACTCTTGTTTTAAAATAGAATCATCAGATTCTATATATATATACATATATATATATATATACCCCCCCCCCCCAATCGTTTTAATGTGAATAATTTCATATTATAAAAGATGGATAAACAGGAACAAAAAAAAAAAAAAAAACTCCGTTGCTTAAAATAGTATAAACCTACAAAGGATGTTATTTGAAATATATTTAAGAATCCGATAAAAGTAAAATAAAATATCAGAAAAAAACAAATAAAAAACTGAACAAAATTTGATATTTTCCCTGAATGTAGTGGTGAATGATATTTTTGTTGAAACTAAGTAGTGCTACTTCAATAGAGTGAAATAAAAATGCTTGTTAGTGTCTAGCTACTGAAACAAAGTGAAATGAAATGATACAAATTGTGGACAAAATATGTTAAGCACCCTTTACTAGCAGGTGAAAGATCATTCGAACTCGACGCTTTTCAAAATGTAAGCAAAACGTGTATATTTTCATTTCAAAATAGCATTTTTTTTTTCCATTAAAAAAATTGAAAACAATTTACATTTAATTAAAAAAAAAAATCTTACCAAAAAATTGTAATTTTTCTAATTTGAAAATTTGAAGGCATAAAAAACTTCTTCTTTTTTTTTTAATTTCGTCTAAATACTATCTTATATACAAATTAATTTACAAAAAAATTTTAAACTTGTTTTTAGAGATTGAATCTATATTTGTTTTTTACCATTTTTATTAAAAAAGTAATTTCTAAAAAAAAAACACTTTAAAATACTCCACAGAAACTTGGAAATATTTACTAATTGAGGTCTAATATCGATGAAAATTTTTACAAAAATTGGAGTTATCTGAATTTTTATGAAGTGTCTCTTTTTTTTTTTTTTCTTCTATTTACTCACTTACATAAAATTACATTAAACTAATCCTGTAATACAAATATGTCGGCCATTGAACATTTATTGCAGTGTCAGATGTGCACTGGAGGATATATGGATGGAACTTTCTCTATCTTATGCAGAGCATGCTTGAAAATCCACTTAAAAATTCTTGAGGTGGTATCTATTAATTTGCATCAACCGTCTCTGTAAATAGGACCGTACCCATAATTTGGAACTTATGGGTGTTTGATGGGATTGTTTCCTTTTCTTTTCACCCATAGTATTTTTCTACCCTCACTAGTAATTTATGGTTTTTGACCACGTTTTTAAACTATGTTAATCAGCCTGAAAATATATTTCTACGCTATAAAGAATTGAAGTTTCTTTGATAAATTGAATATATTCTTTATATGGTGCATATTCTGGTGAACATGATGAACCTCGATCAATGGAATTAAATCCTCCTGTTAGAGCTCTGCACCCATTTTTAGGATCGCCTCTCAAATAAAGACGATACAGAAGATAATGAGTGACCAATCTACTTGGGGTTCACTTCATCAAATACCAATAGCTTGCTGCGAGATTTCTACGTAACCAATGAGAGCTGCTTCGATTAAAAAAAAAAAAAAAAAAAAAAAAATGAAACAATTCCATCTTTAGAGGAGCACCAAAAGCCCACACTGTAATTCATGTGATCAGATCATAAGGAAAAGCAGAGGAAGGTAGAGCGGTAGCTCTAGATATATCTAAGGCTTTTGACAGGGTATGGCATGAAGGTCTTCTCAGGAAAATCAGATCATACGGTATCCCTGGACGAATACTTAACATAATTAAATCCTTCTTAGATAAGAGAAAAATCCAGGTTGTCCTCAACGATTGTACATCTAAACAATGATATAAATGCGGGAGTGCCTCAGGGGTCGATTCTTGGACCTTTATTATTCCTGATATTAATAAATGACCTCCCTGACAAAATTGTCTGTGGGATGGCTGATGACACCACGCTCTATAACAGACACGACAGGAAAACAAATTAACACGTATCTAAGGAAATGGCAGAAACACTAGAGGATGACCTCCAATCTGCAGTGGAATGGTGACAAAAGTGGATGGTCACATTCAATGCTGCCAAGATTAAACTTGTTTCCTTCAATAATTACAAGAAACCTTCTCTACCACCAATAGCAATGGCCAAAGACTCTTTATCTGAAAGTACTTAAATTCTTCTGCCTAATGTTCACAGGAAACATAAGTTGGAACAATTACATTGAGAACATTGCCAGGACCGCTGCGAAGAAGGTAGGTTCTCTCTACCGTGCTAGAAAGCTACTAATGCCCGAAAGTATCCTGTACTTCTATAAGGCCACCATTCGCCTATGTATGGAGTATTGTCATATTTAAGCTGGTACATCTGCTACTAGTCTCTCACTCCTTGACAAGGTTCAAAAGAGAGTTGCTTACCTGATAGGTCCTGAACTGTCATCTAAGCTTCAGCTTCTGTCCCATTGACGAAAGGTTGCATCCCTCTGCCTGTTCTTTAACTATTTTAACAGTGAATGCTCCGAACTACAAGCACTTGTACCCCCTCGACGTAAATACCCCTGATAAACCCGATAAGCAGCTAAATTGCACCCATTCACAGTAGAGATCCCTAGATGTAAGAGAGCCTACTACTCCGCTAGTTTCTTCTCCAAAACCACTAGACTTTGGAACTCTCTTCCAGGTCCCTGCTTCCCCAACTGTACTCACATGCAGAAGTTCAAGTGTAATGTGAACCGACATCTTGCTGCCCAACTCCCTATATAGTACTCCTGTATCTTATGTCCCTTATAGTAACCCCCTACATCAAAGTGGCAATGTGTCTTGTTTGGGGTGAAAATGTAATAAAAAAATAAAAAAAATTGGATGTATTCATTATACATTGCATAAATGTAGGAATACTAAGACTATTCAGAATCACTGACCCTACACTTGAATATTTTAATTTTTATGCATCGTTTTTTTTTTTCCTTATGTTCTTTAATTTCTGAAAAAAAAAATTGTCCTGAGTCTATGAACATTGGTGAAAATTTATATTCTTATATAAAATAGTGAAAAACAATTTTTTTTTTTTTTTTTTTTTTTTTTTTTTTTTTTTTTTGTAAATTCTGTTGCAAGGAGTCATTCTTTTTTAACATTTCCAAAAATCTGTTGCTATTAAGATATCAAACCTGAAAAGAATGTCAGAAATAGGTATTAGCTAACTTCATACATTAAACATGCTTTTGTTAGTAATCTCCTTTTCATCAATAGCAATAAAAAAAAAAAACGAAGTAAAACTAGTTAGCAAAAAAAAAAAAAAAAAAAAAAAAAAATCAAATATTTCTTAAAATAAAGAAAAACGTTATCAAAATATCATTCCCATTAAAACAAAACGAGAAAAAAAAACTCAGAAGAAACATAACTTGTTAATATCAATTTTTTATGATAAAATTGAACAAAATAAATTTAAAATGTTAGAATAAGAAATTAAAAAATTGGATAAAAATCAACATAAAAATGAAATTATTAGTTTCCTTTTTTAAATCTAAATTTTTAACATTTATAGAACATTTATGTAAAACAAAGTTTTTAAACTTTGGGACTTTCTATCATTTATAAAAAAAATTGTTTTCCAGAGACGGTAAAATTTCACTGAGAATAGCCATTGTTCCCCAAGAATAACAAATAATTAAAAAAAAAAAAAAAAATTACAAATTTGCTTTCTAGTTTATAAATTGCAAAATTTTAAGAATATTGATTTGAACAAATTATTTCTGCTAATGTGCATGGAAGGATAGTTTTTAAAAGCCATAGTTTACCACGATTATTAAGAATATTAAGTTTTTTTTTATTATGTAAGTTTGAATATTTTATATAGTGCATAGCCATAACCTCATAATGTAGATTTACACAGAACAAGGCAGAAGGCATTGGTTAGCAGGCAAAAGATAGCAGGATAAACAGAAGACAAATGGGGAAAATAATAATAAAAAAACGAACAGAAAAAAAAAACTCCAAACAGTGCAATGCAACGACCTCTAGATTGTCATTCAAGTGATTACCAGTTGTAGAAGCCCATTCAAAATGAAGGAGCTGACCAACTTGATAATGTATCACACCAATGCTGGGTCTTCAGTATTTGTGAAAAGTGAAAACATTACTTACCACGTCTTACATTGTTGGTCCCAGCTGAAGAACAAAAGGTTCAAAATCATTACAGTTAGCTCTTTAAGTTCAAGTTAAGTAGACATGATTCAAATAAGCAATAATTGCCAGCAGTTCTAGTAACTAAATGTCATAAATAATTTCATAGGAGATAGTTTCATATATATATATATATATGACTTTTGGTATAATGATAAAGAGAATATAAGAAAATATTTAAATATAAACTTATTTTCAACTATTTCTATCAACTCATAATAAACAAATATAACTGAATCTATTATCACCTTCAAAAGTGACACTTTATATATTAAGATAATCAAATAAAATGACAAAAATAAAAAAAAGAATTAAAAAAATAGAATAAAATAAAACAAATTAAAAGAAAGAAAAAAGAACAAGGCATTGAGGAAATTTTTACTGCTCAGAAAATTTATAAATTCAGTTTTCCCATTTGGGTTAAAGATAGTTTTGAATGACACCCAGTTTTAGGAAATAACTGAAAATAAAAGATCTATGTAAGACAAAGATTTCATGAAATAAAAAGAAATTAAAAAAAAAATACCCAGAATGCATTTCAATTTGATAATTCTGTAGAAAAAAAATGATAAAAAGAAAATACTTGAGTTTAATGATTATGAAAATAATTACAAATTTCTGTTATATACATCATGGTATGCATATGGAAAGTCTTGTAAATGAAGCCATGCAAAGTGTAATTGCTATTATAATTGGAGAAATCACATTTAATCAGGAACAAAAAAATAATTAAGACTAGAAATGGGCATAAAGATGTTCTCAAATTGAATAATTTATTCTCTTACTAGAATTGTATTTGCATTTATAAAATTCAATAACTGAACAAAATATAAGATCGATTAACGTATTAGAATTTGATAAAGAATTAGTTTTGTTTAGTTTTGTTTTACGACATATCAACACTTTTTGGGTTTAGATATTTTGATAAAACATTTTATGCTTCAGGTTGTAATTATCTTTAAATAGTTATCCATAGTATTTAGTTTGCTCGTTTTGTTGAACAGAAATTTTCTGTTTTTGCAGAACATGAATAAGCTTTGCAAAGCCCCCCCCCCCCCAAAAAAAAAAAACAATAGCATCAATATTTGGTGCAGTTGGGAAGCTAATATCTTCAGAAAACCTGACTGAGAGTATCGGTCAATAAAGAATTGTAATATCAATAATTACATGTTAAAATAAAATTGAAGTTGCCTATTTTAATTTTTTCATAAACTTGTTTTATATTTTATTTATTTTATATTGACAAATTATTTCTAATATTTGACATTTATTATCAATTACAATTTTTTTACAATTTTCTTTTCAATATTAGACATTTTATTTTTTTAATAAAAGAAAAACAAATCGAAAATAAAAAAAAATGCTCCAAATATTAAATTTATATGAAATTATTAGAATTAAAAGGTTTTTATAATAGACATTAATTTTAGTCGGAAAAAATCTCAATGTAAAACTATAGTTTACGAAAATACACTGGAAATGTTAAATTTGTCATGTTTCATTGTTCGACTAATGTGCAGGCAAATAATAATGAATAAAATATACTTTTTCAAAATCTTGTATAATTATAACTTCAATATCATCTTGAAAAGAAAATTATGCAGTTCAAATAAACCAACTATGATTGAATAAATAAAAATGACTTATGAAGTCAAATGTGTAATAACCATATAAAATTTGATTTACACTAAACTTTTTTTTTTTTTTTTAAGTTATTCCAAATTCCTGCAGTTTTTAAGCGATTAGATAACTAAAAAATAAAATGCAAGGCAAAGAAATAAACAAAAGACTTTCTCTGATAACTAATGGTGGTAGGACGATTCCAATAAAATTCCTGATTCTGATACAATTCCTGATTCTGATTTCAATAACAAAGGTAGCCACAGCATATTTGAGATTTTCTTATCACAAACCATTTTATATAAAGAAACATGGTTAGGAAACTGATTGGATATTGGACACTAATTCCTGACGATTGTCCCAACACTAAACTAAAACATGTTATAGAATTTATAGAAAATATTTTTAATTTGATGTTTTGGCTTTACATCACCGATATTCAGCTCAATAGTGGCTGAGGTAGGATTCCATCCAGTCCTAGGAGGTCCAACTTCCTAGGCTTTAACCTCTCTCCAAGAAAGAATTAGTTTATTGTTAATCTGGAAATGCCAACGGTGCTGTTCATGCATTTGTAAAAGCCAGTATACTTCAGCTAGATTCAAAACCTCACCTGACTTTGTGTTTAGCCTCCTGCAAAGGAGGGATATATATATATATATATATATATATATATATATATATATATATATATATATATATATATATATATGAGAAAGAAAATTAAAACTAAGTTGAAATTTACAATCAAAATCAAATTTTGATTATAAATTTCAACTTAGTTTTAATTTTCTTTCTCTTTATAAGAAGCTCTACTCTCTATTGCGTATTGAGCTCTTTTATTCAGTTGGTATTATCTATATATAACTACTGGTATTTATATTAGATTGAAGTTTACCATTGCGTATATCAGGTAAACACTGTATCCTTTTGATTTCATTACTAATGTGTGTGTGTGTATATATATGTTTGCTGCTTAAATCACTCTTGTTCTGATTTTGAAAGGCTGAAGTCATATATACATGACGTTTTAGGTGGTACAAAATTTCAATATTGCAATTAAGAAAGATGGACTTATTTGTTTAATATTCATGATTAAAAGTAATAAGAGAGAAGAAAGTCACCCGACTGGTTTCACCCTCACTTATCAAGAACTTTATGGTTGGATTTTTGTTAAAAGGAAATACGAAAGAGCGGGAGTTATTTTAGTTGTGTTTATAAGGGCAGCATATATACATTTGAAGAATGCAAAGGTGGAAACTGTCGGTCAGTCGTCATGTACTGTTGACCGTGTCTCCAAACATATATGCATATTTATTTTCAATGGATATATACAGCCTGAATAAAGAATTAAAAAAAAAATGAATAATAAAAAAAAAAAATACTTCCTAGAAAAATAAGATCTCTTTGGAATTATTCGGGCTTTGTTCTAACTGATTCTCACAGCTGAGGTGATTAAAAAGTATTTTATGCTTGTAATAACCTCATGAATTCAGATTCGAATCCGGTATTTTTTTTTCTAATATAATTTCCAATGATTCTGAATATATGCCAACATATAAATATACTTAATTTTGATTGACTAACCTATTTTTTCTTCCATCACATTACTGGTACAAATTTATTTTATTTTGTCATTATTTTTTTTATTTTATTTTTTATTTTTTTTAATGAAAATAATTAATCTGCCGGAGAAAATTTTTTACAGTGCATAAATTTCCCATTACTCGTCGAATATTGTTAAACATAAAAGAAGTCAAAGAAAATAAGTCATTACATGATTACTTCCCTTCGTCATCTTTTTTTTTCCCACTCGGACATAATCTCTCACTATATATATATATATATATAAAAGTGACCATATCTGTGTGTGAGTCTATATTTGTGTGTATGTGTGCAGAATGGTCTTTAACAAGCTACTCTGTCAATTCGTGGTCTACAGACATGTAACTTGATATATAAAGGATTTAGACCTGTGGAAAAAAAATTTGATTTTGTTTTTAGCCGGTAAAAATTGCCACTAAAGGGTAAAAACTGAAAAATTAGAACTTGGCAGGCATATATACGTTGATGTTTAACTGCATTAATTTGTTAAGTTGATATTCAGATGGTAGTGAATACGGCTAGAGAGCTAAATGTTTTGGTTTCGATTCTAGCTAATGGTAACTAAGCCATATATTTAAACTTCTGAAATTACAACTATATAATGCATGCAATAAAATTATCAATAGAGAATTGGCTCTATAATAAATCCGAAATCTGCATAAATTAAATTCAAGCATATTTTATAATCAAGCAACATTAGGTTGCCTGCTAGTAAGTAAATGTAGAATTGAAAAGAATATTTTGAAATCCAATAGAAATAGATATAGTCAATAAGAGATTGATATTTCATCTCAAAACCTAAATAATTTTATAAGCAAGACATAAGCTTGTTGAGATGGAGTCAAGGTAAAGAGAGCAAATATCGTAATGTTGTGAATAAAGATTTTCAAAAACAGTTTGAAGGTAATAACATGTAAATATACAAGAATATTTTGAAATCTAATAGAAATGGCTATAATCTGTAAGACAGTATTAAATGATAAGAATTGCTCTTTTTCTTATTTAAATATCAAGAAAAGCATTTGCAAATCTGAAAAATGAAATCTAATTTGCTTTAAGCTGATTGCACAAACACAAAACGATATTTTAATCTTCAAACCAAGCTGGAAGTATATTTTGCTAAAATGTTAGAAAAGTCTATGATTAATATTTAAAATGGATTGATCACTTTTCAGCAATGTGCAAATCAACATTAACAATTTAAAAGGAATTGTTTGAAGGTAGATAATATGTAAAAAAAATACCATAAAAATTATAGAAAAAATTCTAAAACCAAAATAAAACAAAAAAGCAAAAATAATTTTGAAATTGAAGTTATAATCGAATTATTTCATTTTAAATGATTGTTAAATAGTTATTTCAAACTATTCGAAATATAGATCTTTGAGAGGTAATTATTTTTACTGAAAAATAGTTTAAACTACATAATCCTTACTAATGGATGCCTGTTACACACACACGACGGGATGTATTTATTTTACTTTTGACACCAACACCGTGTAATAAATTTTTTTTTTTTTTTACCATATGAGAAATGTGATTTCGTTTTACTTTGGTTTAAGTGATAAAAAGAACTATTTTTGATTTTGCTTTTAAACTTTAATTAGAGCCAGATATGCTTCATAATAGTAAACTTACAGCAGCTATTTTTTTTTTTTTTTTAAATGTATTATCAGTTCGGTGCAAAAGTTTTTGCCAGTAGTTAGGAGGGTCATTTTAAACCATTGTAATTTATTTATCCATATTATTACTTAAAACATCACCATGATTAATTTATAACTTTTTCTTTCAGATTATTAAAGCAACATTCATATCTTTCTGCAATATTCTCACTGATGTTCACCCGAAAACGGAAACGACCGTCTTCAGTCAAAAGAAAGGAAGTCCTCTTTTATAATGATACTGCTTGTCCTCACACAGCACTACTGACCAAAGATCTGGGAGAATTTGGTTGAGCAATCTTGTCCCATTCTGCATATTCTTCTGACCTAGCTCCCTCTGACTATCACTCATTTTGAGGATTACAAAACAAAATGGCCCTCGGTTTCAATCATAAGAGGAGATTGAACATAGATCCATATTTTACATCAAAACCTAAAGAATTTTACAAAGAACATATAAGCTTGTCGGCAGATGGAATTAAGTTATAAAGAGCAAATGTCTTTATTGTTATAAAGATTTTCCAAAACCCACCATTTTCCATTTTCAAGACGAAATTTTACATCTGCAAAAACTTTTGACCTATTTTTGACCCCTTAAAAACTATTTGAACCAGCTAAAGACCCATAAAAGAACAGTTCATAAAAATCCAATCATTTGAGGCCCCTAGCGTCGCTCTACGACTTTTAGTTTTGGGAGAGATAGTTCGAAAATGTGGAAAATGACAGACATAATGAGTTTTATAAATTAGATTTTGAGGATTACAAAACCATTTAGATGGTGTTAGGTTAATATTGCCAGAGAAGATGAACCATGATTTAGATTCATATTTCCCATCAAGACCTAAAGAATTTTACAATCAACACATTTATAAGCTTCTTGACAGATGGAATCAAGTTATAGAGATACAAAGGTCTTTATTGTTATGAATAAAGATTTGCAAAAACAGTTTTTCATTTTCAAGATGGACTTTTAAATTGACAAAAACTTTTGTACTGATTTGATAGATCAAAAATGGTTGACATGTATTTATTAAGACACTTTATTATTTCAAAGTAATTTTTAAACCAAAGAAATAAAGGATAGTTTTGTGTGCATGCCTATAGTAAAAAAAAAAAAAAAAAAAATATATATTTTTGCAAGAAAAAAAAAATGGCAGTCATTAAAATGGCATTAACTTGTATGAAAATAATAAAACAAAACAACAACAAACTATGAAGCTGCAGCCAGTGTAGACAGACTGAAAAATAGTGTTTGCATATGTAGATATAATATATATGTATATATAATATATATTAAGGAAAAAAGGAGATCTGATATAAATAATAAACAATTACTATAAAAATCTTATGTGATATAGACTTTAATTATTAGGTTGGTGCAAAAATGTTTTGTATCACATATTACGTCAAAAACGACATTATTTTTGCACCAACCTTATATGATCATTGTGATACACCATTATTTTGTAATAATATCTCCAATTTAATAACTGCTTTTTTTTTTTAGCTTTTATGGCTGAAGAAGGTATATACAGTAGGATCCCGGGATACAGCATTTAAAATTAGTAACAAAGTATAGTTTATAGTAGGCATGTATATAATCAAATAACATAACACCATAAGAGCAAATTCCGTAACCAGGGATCAGAAAACCCTTGTATTTCACACCGTAACCTGAAAAATCATATCCTAGGGTCTCCGTATCCTGGGGTTCTACTGTATTTTACCAAAATATATGAATTGAATACAGCCGATTTCATATAAAATAATTTTCCAGGCATTATTTATATCATGTGTATGTATTTATACAAACATTCATTTTCAAATAAGTTGTTCAGATAAAGCCAAAAAAAAAAAAAAAGACATTAAATGAGCATAAAGGATTTTTACAAAAATTACCCTGACTAATAAATAAGTTTTTACATGCAAGAAATAAAATAATTGAAGTGATGATATATTTGTAATTAATTTTGACTAGCATTTTCTTCAATCTGTTTTTCTTGCTTATGTCAATGGAAGAAATTACTAGTTAATAATAATGATAATGATTCATACAAGATTGGATTCTGAAATCAGAGTACACAAAAGAAATTCAGTGGCTATTGTAAAGTTCTTGTTTCTATTACTTCTGCAACCAAGATGGACTTGCCAAACATTTTTTATCTAAATTTTTTCCCCCTTTATTAAACCATGGTCATAAAACCATTAGAAATAGAGGCTACTAAACCAATTAGGAATGCATAAACCTTAGAAATATCATAATATATAGATGGATATATCTACACTCAGAGCCAATACAGTACTCTGAAAATGTGACAGTGATTTATAAGTTCGAAATCTCAGCGACTATTGATCAGAATTTAACAAATGAAGGTTCGTTGGAAAGGTAATGATCTAATTTGTGTAGTGGGCGATGTGACATTTGATCTAAGGTCGCACATTGTTTAAACAAGTGGGAGATCGCTTTTCTATATAAATTTAACGTAAAATGAGCTCCACTTTATGGCCATCTGGTGTTAGTGGGTATTTGTTTTATATTCTATTAATATAGAAAAGTGATCACCCACTTTTTCAAGCTAATTTATTCATATTAAAATTCCTGGAATTTTAACTGTTTTCGTTTTCAGCACTCTCCAAAGCCTATAGTAGTGATAATTTTAAAGGATTTTTTTGGTGGGTGGACAGATACTGCACTTTTACCAATATTTCGATCAGTCAGTTGTTTTCCTAGTTTTGCATATGAATTACAAAATATCTAATATTTTCCCAAAATTTCTGGTCTTGATGGAGGGGAGACTAAAACTTGTTGCTATGGTTTTAAATGATCTGAAATAACAGCAAAGGGAGACTTGATTCCAAATATTTCTCATGTTATATCTTCCCTCTTTGATTTTCATATTTAACATAAATTTCAGTGTATAAAGTTTTGATACCGAAGGTATTCATAATCGTACCCTTTTTCCAAAATAGATGAGATATAACCTTTGAGAAATATTTAGAATCAAGTCTCCCCTTGCTATTATTTCAGATTTTAAACCATAACAAGTTTTAGTCCCGCCTCCAAGGCCAGAGGTTTTGGGGATCTCACACACTAATAGCCAAATTGAATATTGAAACGCTCATATCTATGGGACGAAACTACATGAAGATTTGCAGGTTTTTGGAAGATAATACGATTATATGGTTAAAATTTTATGACAATTGGTAAAAAAGAACCTATATTTTCAAACCAATACTATGTTCCCAAATTTGCCTACATTAGTAT
Source organism: Euprymna scolopes (assembly GCF_053919585.1). NCBI lineage: Eukaryota > Metazoa > Mollusca > Cephalopoda > Sepiida > Sepiolidae > Euprymna > Euprymna scolopes. The sequence goes on along the minus strand of NC_136485.1, from coordinate 155,913,523 downwards.
ATATAGTATCCTAGCAGGCCAGCTTTAGTTTTGCTGCTACTGTTGTCTGTTCTGTGGCCTTGCCAGGCCACTAATATAAATAAACCAAGTTATAGGTATTCAAGAGAGAAAACTCATGAATTTAACGAGGTTATTAAAAGTGCTCAAAAGAGCAAGATATATTTTGATATAGACACATTTATAAGGTCACGACACTGGACATGCTAATGTTCTGGACAGATGGTTGGTTAAAACAAGTCCTCATCAGACAACTTGAAAAAAGGTTTCTTACTATCTTCTGTGGAAGGCAATCTTTTTTTTTTTTTTTTTTTTTCCAAGTCGCCTGACAAGGACCTGTGGTTTTAACCAATCATCTGTCTGAAACATTAGCATGTCCAGTATCGTGACCATATGAAGTGCATGTGCGTGTGTGTGTAAATAAATGGCAAGTTTATATTCCAAATTTCATGACGTTGACCATCTTACAATTTATTCCTATAATTACGTTGACAATTACAATTCTTAACAGCGACTGTTTCATAGCGCAAAATCATTCATTCAATTATATCAATAAATCTAAGCTGATAAGATTATAAATATATAATAGCTCAAATTAAAATAAATATTGAAATTTTTTTATTAAAGGATATAAATTGAAATAAATTGAACAAAATATACAAATAAATTAATATATAATAGGTTGAAGTAAAATATTTATCGATAATAACTGCAATGTTAATACAAAAGAATAGCTTATATCAAATAATTTTATTACTTTAGAATTCATAAATAAAATTGAAAATAAATTACGTGACCTAATTCCAGTATTAGGATACAATTAAAAATGAAAAAAATTGAGATATATTTGAATTTAATAAATTAGAATAGATGAATTATAATTATGGAATGATAACTAATAGTCGTACCAACTAATCGTTCATTTGAATATTATAATTTAACAGATTATTGATGAATAAAACTCATATAGATTATTTTATGCTGAAGTATTTTAAATGTTAGTATGTAATTTAAATGATATAATTCAATTTATAGTACAAATTGGATTAATAAATATAATAAAATAACAAAAATGGATAAATATTTATATATCCATATCGTAAAAAACTCGAGGTTTTTGATAAAGGGAAACAACTCATTTATAAAATTAATGAAACATAATTACATGACAAAGAATTATAATTTATGTAATAAATTTTATTAAATTAGTAATAAAACTGAATTATATAGGCTATAAAATTCCGATAAAATCAACAATTAGTATAGCCGAAAATAGATTTTGGAATTAGTTTTGTATAAAATTAAATTGACATATGTTAGATAATATCAATAATTTTAATATCTATATACAAGTAAATATATATATATATATATATGGATTAATTATAATAAATTAATAAAATACAAAATAGAATATTTTTAGTAGTGTATATTAAAATTAATACACTTTATTAATACGAATATTTAAATTTTAGTGACTTTACTTGAAAATTCAAAATGGCGTAATAAAAGATAAAAATAATAGGTAATTGCAACTTCTTCCAATTTTCGGATTTTGTAATCATGCTCGAATGCATTTTACTTTTTGGATGATTGATAGGATCTATTTCTTCTGATGAGTTAAGGGCAAAAGATTCATTGATTGATATAATTAAATGAATGATTTTGTGCTACGAAACAGTTACTGTCAGGAATTGAAAATGTCAACGTAATTAAAAGAATAAATTGTAAGATGGTCAACATAATGAAATTTGGAATAGACTTTTGTCATTTGTTTTTAAGGATTAATATATAAAAAAGTGAAATATAATTGAAAAAAAAATCTTATTTTCAGATATATCTTAACCGGTTTCTTGCATGTCTGGATATAAGGATAAAAATTTTACATCCCTTTTTTATTATAAATTATCAGGAAACTCCTTATCGGATACAAAAACACAGAATTAGAGCCCTTCATCTTAACCCATGATTACAGTTTGGTACATTACAAATTAAGAAAGTCTCAATTAGAAAGATACAAACCTCCAGGATTAAACCTCCTGTTTTCTTTAAACTCTGGCCAGAGTTGACACAAAAAATTCACAAAACATTTATTAGTATTTGTAATTTTTTTTTCTTTGTTATTCTTTATTTTTTTTAAATATTTGCTCTCAAATCAGAAATATCATACTTGATAGCTGTATTATATAATTTGATGTTAAACTGAGTTTTCCATTCGGATTTAATCTATAACTAAACTTCAAGTATACACACACACACACATATATATTAAGCTACACAGAATTTTCAATGTTTCATCCTCACAAGAACTCAAGTGTGCGTATGATTTCTTCATTTATACAAACATTATTGGCTACATATATGCATGCATGTTTCTGGTGTGATTTCTTTTAAAATCCAAAATTATTAGACTTCTAGTCTCAACTGAATTCAACTTTTTTTTATATTTGGAACCACTCGAGACATAGAGATCTTAAAACTTTAGATGTTGAGAGAAATCACACCTGAAACATGTATGCACATATGTAGCCAATGCTTGTATGAAGAAAATTACACACACGTGTGTATGCTATCAAAGAGTAAATCTTTAACAAAGCAAAACTTAAGATAAAAGCTCGACACTATTAAGAGGAGCAAACAATAAAATTAAAATGAAAGATGAGGAATAAAATTACAACTTAATATCATCAGAACAATAAAAAGTTAAAGGGAGATTTAAGAAAAAAAAAAACTTTAGGCCAAGGCATTTCGAAGGCAAATGCTTCTGATCAGAAAAAGGGACAGAATTATACAAAATGGAAATATAGAAAAAAAAAAGTAGCTTGATATTTAAATATAAAATGAGAATGAAGGAATAGGATAAAATGGTGAATAATAATTAAACATGTACAACATATACGGGTAAATATGGGGGGGGGATAGTATGTATCTAGGTAATAGTACAATTTTTGGGGTATTTGCATTTTGTATAATCCTAACCCTTCTCTTCTGATGAGAAGCATTTAGCTTCAAAATGCCATGGCCGAAAGAGTTTTTTTCTTAATTTTCCCTTTTCCTTATTCCGATGGTCTAATAAGGTTATATATAACCTCTATTTCTCATTTTTCATTTTAATTTTTTTTTTTATACACGTACATATAGGTGCTGTTTTACAATATGTCATTGTGTGGAGGGAGACCACTCTCATTTACTAAGAGATTCGTTCATTTTTTTTTTTTTTTTTTTTTTCATCTCGTAATTTAGGACGCTCGATTCGACTTTTTTTATATATATATATTAAATCAAAACATTAAAAAAATAGCTGCGACGAATTTTTTAATTCAACAAAGTTTATAACATTAATAATACAAAATGTACTCTTTTCACGGCTATTGACAATTTTTCTGTTTTCATATTATAATTTACGACACTAAAACCAACGTTATTTTTATTAGATGAAAACATTAAAAAAAAGCTGTGGCAACTTTTTTCTACATTTTTTTAAAAATTAAAAAAAGTTTTTTTTTTTAATTAGGGTAAATGTTTATTTTAACTAACGCCAACATGTCTAGTTTGTGTTTTTAGGGCTTATCAAGGCCGTTGAAAACTAATCGCATTTTCATTAATGTTAAAAACTAGATGTTGGTGTTAATATTATAAACTTTAAGTCTCATCCTTGTTTTATTAAAGATTTTCATAATTTATGTTTTAAGGTTCAAGACTATTTTTTAAAAAAAACCTAACCATAACATTTACTTGTGAATTAAAAAAAAAAATAAGTTGCTGCAGCTTTTGTAAGTGTTTTCATCTAATGAAAATATGGTTGGCTTTCTCTTAATCGCATAAAGACTACATTTTGTTATCAACTTTGTTACATTCAAAAAAATTCGTAGCTTTTTTTTTTTTTTTTTTTTTTGTACTCTTGCATAATTTGACCCGGATCCTCGTAATTTCCCGTCAAGCCCAGATCGGGCGAGACCGGCAATCATCGGCCTCCGCAGAGCATTGTTCAAATGTTGAAACGCTAATCCGACTTTAGTTTGTAACTGTAAGCAGATGACAATCGAATTGGAAGAAAGTAACTGTCATAATATAGGCTAAGAGACTATTAGTCGCCTAGAGTTATGCCCCTTGGCCCGTGACGTATGAATCTCGTCCGCCATTGTTTCTCAGTGCAACGTTTACTACTAGACAATAAAGAACGCATTTTATACCACCTTCGAGTCTGTTTATCAATGCTTCCAAAGTATGTATTATCACGACATGGTGTCTGAAGTGGGATCCTCTAAAGAATCAAAGGAATAGTAACAATATTACCCTAAAAAAAAAAAAAAAAAAAAAAAAAAAAAAAACGAACATTTTCGGGATCTAAAAAAAAAATTAATACAAAACACACGTGGTGTCGGTATTTTTCTCGCAATCGACGATGAATACATATTCGCAACTACCACCTCCAACAATCGATTGGAACACTTCAAATTTGGCCAAATCAATGGACCGATTTATCAGGCAAGTTCATTTATATTTCGACGGCCCAATGAAAGACGTAGATTCAGACACAAAGTTAAATTACTTGCTAATATGGTCTGGTATCGAGGGCCAGGAAATAAGTGACACTTTTCCCTTTCGACAGGGAGAAGAAAGGACATTGGATAAATATATCCAATTTTTTAAGGAATATGCGAATTCGCGATCGAACTTTCGTGTAGCTAGACACAACCTACTAAAATGTAAACAAAACGCGGATGAATCGGCACACGCATTTCTAAGTCGGCTGCGTCAGACAGCCAAACAGTGTGAATACGGTCGGACGGTGGAAGAGACCATTGTGTTGGACCTATTCATATTCGGTATTTATTTACAGTCTGCACAAAAGTCCCTAATAAGAGAAGGAAGCGATCTCACGATCGAGAAAGCACTCGGAATCGTCGAGACAGAAGAAACCACGTGTAAACAAATGGAAGCATTACGTACAACAGCAGTAGAAGACAGCTCTACACTCGCAGTTAGAGCCAGACAGCCCAGTGGACCTACCACATGTGGTAATTGTGGCACAAAACACCATCAATATAAATGCCCAGCTAAAGGCAAATACTGCCTAAAATGCAATAAAAAGGGACACTTTGCTAAAGTTTGCCACTCTAAAATGGGAGACGAGGGGCACACACGCAGACAGTCATTCCAGCCACAGAGGAAATATAATAAGAATGAAATCCACATGGCAGCAGCACATATGGGTAGCAACGACGACAGTTCCACAGAGGAGCTGTACTTTCACACAGTAAAGGAATTACCGTTAGCGACCACAGAAGCTTTCACAAAACTGAAGATAGGCAACAGCAAAGCCCAAATAGAGGTTGACGCGAAAATCGACACAGGTGCAATGAGCAACCTGTTACCTAAACAGGTATTCAAGGAACTGAAAGGAGTACCACTGGAAAAATCAGCTATAAGGCTAATTGCGTTTGGAGGCTCAACGATAGACCAAGAAGGGACCTGTCGTTTAGGGGTCAGATCCCGCGACAAGTTCGTTAAAGCGACCTTTCACGTGGTGAAATCAAGAGACCCTATACTAATAGGACTCCAAACATCAAGAGAATTAGGGCTAGTCACCCTTAACTTGGCTATAAAAACGGACACAACTCATGTGACGGACAAAGCATCCCGGCCTACTCCCCCGCACGACATGAAACCGGTCCCCGTGCAGGAACCATGTACGATGGGAAACCTTGGAGAAAGGAGGAAAATCATTGAGGAATTTCCAGACGTATTCGACTCCATTGGGTGTCTGCCAGGTGAACACACCATCCATTTAAACCCCGAAGTACCACCAGTTGTCCACCCACCACGTCGAGTCCCAATATCCTTAAAAGGAAAGTTGAAATTGGAGTTGGACTCCTTAGAGGCCCAGGGAATAATTTCCCCTGTAAAGGACCCGACGCCCTGGGTAAACTCATTCGTCTGTACCACTAAAAGGAACGGATCGGTCAGGCTATGCCTCGACCCCCGAGACTTAAATAAAGCAGTGCACAGACCACACTATGCGACTCCGACATTCGAAGACATCACTGCGGAACTAGACAACGCTAGATGGTTCACAAAAGTCGATATCAAGTCCGGCTACTGGCATTTGAAACTGGACGAAAAGTCGAGACGTCTCACAACATTCATTACCCCACATGGCAGATACATGTACAACAGGTACCCCATGGGAGTCAAATCTGCCCAAGATGAGTTCCAAAGAGCCATGCAGGAAAACTTCGGAGACCTCGAAAATGTCCTATCCATATGCGACGACATAGTAGTGTACGGATTCGAGGAAGACGGCAGTGACCATGACAAGGCACTGAGGCAGCTAATGTTTAGAGCAAGGGAAAGAAACTGCAGGTTTAATTCAGAGAAATTTGTGGTGAAAACCTCCGAAATCCCTTTCTACGGCCACATAATCTCAAGAGACGGTGTCAAGCCAGATCCCCGGAAAATAGAGGCGATCACACAGATGCAACCCCCCGAGGATGCAAAGCAGCTCACCAGCTTCCTAGGCCTGGTGAACTACTTGAACAAATTCTCTCCACGACTCGCGACACTGACAAAACCCCTACGTGAGTTAACATCGAAGAAGAATGACTTCACATGGTCTTCACAGGAGCAACAGGCATTCGAAGAAATCAAAAAAGAGATCGGAAATCATACGACACTCCGATACTTCGACCCTAAAGAACCAATAGTGCTACAGGTAGATGCGTCTTCAATGGGTATAGGCGCGGCTCTGCTACAAAACGACAGACCAGTAGCATTCGCGAGCAAAGCACTTTCCGGACCAGAAACACGCTACTCAAACATAGAGAGGGAGATGTTGGCTATCGTCTTTGGCCTGGAGAAATTTCACAGTTACGTTTGGGGCCACAAAACGACAATTCATACGGATCATAAGCCATTGGAGTCGATAGCATTGAAAAATCTAGCACAAGCACCCCCAAGACTGGCTAGAATGTTATTGAAGGTCGAGGGATATGATTTTACTGTAAAATATACCCCAGGAAAAACAGTTCCAATTGCAGACTGCTTGTCACGAGTAGCACCCAGACCCAGTGGGCACATTGAAGGGATCGATCTCAACGTCCATAGCATGATCTCATACCTCAACTTTGCGCCGACGAGAGTTGAAGATATAAGAGTGGAAACATCCCAGGATCCACTCCTAAAGCAACTTGTAAGCATGGTATTGACCGGCTGGCCTTCCAACCGGGCTGACTGCCCAGGAATTCTCCTGCCATTCTGGAATTTCAGAGATGAGATTGGGGTCCAGGATGGAATTCTACTCAAGAGCCAGAGAATCATTATCCCAGCCTCGTTGCAAAGAGGCATACTGGAAGAGCTGCATGCTTCACACCAAGGAGTAGAGAGAACGAGGTTACGAGCGCGTTCAGCGGTGTACTGGATAGGGTTAAATAAGGACATAGAAGATATAGTCCGAGAGTGCCACACATGCCAGAAATACCAAGCCAGTATCCCGCCCGAATCAATACTCCAGCACGAAACCCCTACGTACCCCTGGCAGTACGTCAGCACAGACTTGTTCACATTGGCAGGGAAAGAATATCTGCTTGTGGCAGATCAGTACAGCCGAAACCCCTTCGTACGACGCCTTCCACCGGATCCCACCCAGAAGGAAGGTCCCCCCCCTAAACAAATCGAACAGCCGACCACCGAACAACACTCCAGCGGCACGCCTCACACCCGAACTGAGAAACTCACCCCCGAATTAAGAAGATCTCAGAGACGAGTGAATGCTCCTCAGAAACTGAACTTATAGGTTACACTATCCTAAAAAAAAGAGACAATACCATTACCCTAGAACAATGGAGACAAGCTAAATAATATATTAGAGACTATGTTATCCCTTAATCAGATAAAGGCTAAATATCGCCCTTGGACTATATACATATATATGGAAGGGAAGGGATGTCATAATATTAGTCGCCTAGAGTTATGCCCCTTGGCCCGTGACGTATGAATCTCGTCCGCCATTGTTTCTCAGTGCAACGTTTACTACTAGACAATAAAGAACGCATTTTACACCACCTTCGAGTCTGTTTATCAATGCTTCCAAAGTATGTATTATCACGACAGTAACTACTGAAAAAAAAATGACAGCCATGGAAATAAATCCGTGCACGATCGAAAAACAAATGGAAACGCTGATGCAGACAATTTCCTTTTGTCAGGAAAAGGAATTGCTTTCCCAAAGAATCAGATGCAACAAATGTAATCATAAATGGGTACTCCTGCAGTATTTTACCCACCGATTTCACGATCTTAGCCGAGCGTTGATCGACATCCGTCGGAAAACGCCGGAACATGGCGAGCGGTACGATACTCTATCAGCCAATCAGGGCGCTTCAAACGAACGCGCAGCAGACGAATAATTTTCATTGAAATTACACACATAGCGTTTCTTTCATTTCAGTTATTTTATTGTTCAAAGTAAAAATACACAGCCTTTCATTTCAGCTATTTAATTTAGCGATATCAAATCGCGGAAGGCTACCCGGTTGGGAAGGAGCTTCTTTCCACATCCTCTGAAAACCCTTTGCTCCCTACTTTGCCTCTACAGTCAGTAGAAAATCTTCCAGTCGGAACTAAAGATAAACAGTAATTGTTGTCCCCCCCCCTACAAACATTACTGAAAAAAAAACAACAAAAAAAAAACATTGTTGTTACTGTTTAATAACGTTTTGTTAAAAACAAACAAAAAAAAACATTGAAGTGTTTATTACTGTTGCTTACCCCCCCCCCCCAAAAAAAAAAGCTATCGGAAAACAAAATGAACCAAAAAAAAAAATATATTCAACAAAATAAATTTATTTTACTTTAAAAAAACTTACGGTAAGTGTTTGTGATTTATTTTATCCAAATTTTGTGTATTAATTTTATCCATTTTGTTGTATGTGTGTAATATCTTGTCCTTGTAATGTTGTTGCTATTCACATACTTTTAGCTTTCTTGCACCGTAGAGCTCCGAATTCTCGGCTTTCGTCGGCGTTAACGCCGAAAGCGTTCGTCAACACTCGGCTAAGATCGTGAAATCGGTGGGTAAAATACTGCAGGAGTACCCATAAATGTTTACTAAAATAAAGAAATTGCGTAAAGGATGGCTTCTCCTGGCGGTGTACTGTACCAGTGGTCAGTGTAGACAGTGGGTGTCATTGTGCACAGGATCCTTTTTTGCACGTTCCAATTTGGATATTGCAACTATAGTGAAAATTATCTATTTATGGGCCTTCGAAATGGTGACACTAAAAAAATATTGAGAGAGAATGCGGTGTTATATCCGAACACACGTACACGGATTGGAAGAACTTTCTGAGGGAAATTTATCAGGAGTATTTCCTGAGGAATCTCCGGCAGATAGGAGGCCCAGAGGGCACACTGTAGAAATAGACGAATCCTTATTCAACCGGAGGAAACATAACGTTGGGAGAATCCTCGAACTGCTCTCGGTCTTCGGTGGCTATGATATCACCGACAAGGAGGGTTTTTTGGTCACCATCCCAAATCAAAACGCTGAAACCCTCCTTCTAATAATAATAAAAAAATATATTCTACCGGGTACAACAGTTGTTTCCGACTGTTGGAAGGCCTATAACAAAGTTAGGGGAGAAGGGCTCCAACACCTCACTGTGAATCATAGTATTCACTTTGTAGACCCTACGATGAAGGCAACAACGAACCACGCCAAGAGGATGTTGAAGGAAGCGAAACAGCATAACAAGCAAGAATGCGGGACCAGCCGGGAGCTTCTGAATACATATTTACTAGAATTTATGTGGAGACAAAAATTTGGAAACGATCCTTTTGTCTCCATCATAAATCATATTTCCGAAAGCTACCCGGTTGGGGAGCTGGAGCTTCCTCCCATTTCCTCTGCCCCATCACCATCACCTCTCTCTTTGCTGTTGATGGCCGATCAACAGTCGAACGAAGCAAAAGATTCCTAAGGAAATATCTTCTTCTCCAGAAAGTTCTTCGCTAGCAAATAACAACCGTGTAAAAAAAAAAAATAAATAAATAAATAAAAAAAAAATAAAATAAAATTTTTTTTTTTTTTTTTTTAAATCAATATTTTTGATAAAAAAATACTAATAATTAAACAAAAAATTGTACTTACACCTAACAATTATACGTGTAAATTAAAAAAGGAAAAAAAAAACTTGTTGCTGATAAATATTATGCAAAATAAATAAATAAATAAAATGAAATAAAAAAAATTGTACTTACACCTAACATTTATACCAGTAATCAACCTTTTTTTTTTTTTGTAGATAAATTTTTAAAAAAAGCTTGTTGATAATTATATAAAAACAAAATACAACAAATTAAATTAACATATTTGTTTTTTTTTAAAGGTAAGTTTCTTATTTGAAAATTCTTTTTTTTTTTTTTTTTTTCCGTTTCGTTTTGCTTTTTTTCCTTAGCCTGCGTCTGTTACGCCGCTCGGCTGTCACCGATGATTGCCGGTCTCGCCCGATCCGGACTTGACGGGAAATCACGAGGATCCGGGTCAAATTATGCAAGAGTACCTTTTTTTTTTTTTTTTTTTCAGATCTAGCGTCCTAAATGAGATTAAAAAAAAAAAAGGTACTTGTACAGTTTAATCAAGACAATGAAAATATCGAAAAATGTTTAAATTGTACGTATCCATTATGGAATAAAGTTCTCCGAGAGAAAAAAAAAATCACTTAATTTGAGCAAGTAGTTTTTGTTTTACAGTGAAAAATCTATTTGTTATGATACAGAGCAAATTGTTCGTTTTGTAGGAAGAAAAGCTAGTGTTAAAGATGGGTGAGAGAGTGTTGGCACTTTAAATTGAGTTATCTCCCCGTGGCGTTTCTAAACCCAAACAAAAATTTTTAAAAATCCAAGATGTCTGCCTTCAACGCACTTTCATAAAAACCAATCTATCAAATTAAGTGAAATTTTTTTCCGGAGATCTTCAGTTCAAACCGAATACGTACAATATAACCTTTTTTCGATATTTTCATTTTTTAATGTCTTGATTAAACTGTACAAGTACAAAAAAAAAAAAAATGAATCTCTTAGTAAACAAGGTGTCTCCCTCCGCACAATGACAAATTGTAAAACAGCGCCTATATATATATATATATTTCATGTATTATATATTGTGCATGCATTTTCAGTGTCTACTTGAAGAACAGTGTTCAATATGTGAGTAAAGCGAAGAGGTATAAACCCATATCCATGATAATTAAATTCTTAATTATCCAATTTTTATGTTTTTTAATGCATTTGAAACGAAATAACTTTTACGCATGTTTTTGGAGGAACCGAAACTAAACACGAATAATCCAGACTGCTTACTCCAACACCGACCTTCTTTAGAAAGTCAAAAAGCAGTTACATCAAATGGCAATCAGGAGATATTTTTCTTTTACAAAGGAGTCACCACTTATCGAGGCCATTCTACGATAAGGGTTTTAATGAGGAAAATGTAATCGTTAGTGGAAATTTGCTGAATTGGATTACTTAAAGGAATGGTTCATCAAGAACTTATTCACGTTGGACTTGCAGACGACCATATTGTAGTCGGTTTGAAATCAGGAAAACTGAACAGTTTCACAGGCGTGCAATTCTAAGTAAGAAACTTTGTTCATAGAATCTACGTTTAGGTTTAGGCATAGATAGAGTGGGAGGGGAATTATTGCTAACGGTTTCAGTGGTTTTAGTGACAGTCGGATCACAGAAAAATAGTACATGGACAACCAAAGATTTCAAATCGTTATGCAGTCAAACATAGAATGAAAATCCAGCAAAAAAAAAAAAGTCATGTCCAGTTAAAAGAAACAAATATTATTCAAAACACTGTAAGAAAATATGTCAATGATCTGAAAAATTTCATGAAGTTAAATCGGATAAACACATATATACCAAACATGTTTTTTTTCTTTTTTGTTTATTATTGTTATTCTTATTTGCTATGAGTCGTCACACAGGCCATCATCAAAGATTTTTCTTGTAGAACAATTTGTGGAATTTCCCGGAGTCTGAGCGACAAGTCTCTCCAGAATTCCAATACTCTCCACCTGTTTCGATAACCATTGCAGATGAATTTGCGTTATTGCAACAGCCGCTTACCATTGATTTTTCGTTAGTAGCAACCATTGGTCTTCACTGGAATTTGGGTGGCAAAAAGCCTATATTATTATAATTGTCTTCTATGATAATATAGAAGTAAAGAGACATATTTTTAGTTATGCAAGAAGGTCTTAAGATATATTAGGATTTTATGAATCTCTCTCTCTAATATATATATATATAGAAAGTAGTACAATAAAATTAATTTTTTTTTTTTTTTATAAGATATATATACGTCAAACATTTTTGCACCAACCTAATATTTGCCTTTTTGCTATATATGCAGCATCTCAAAAGATTAATTGCATTGATTTAAACCACAGTGAACAGTTATGCATGGTAGATTTAAATAACAGTAATCTGCTTTGACGGTAATATCGGTTTGATGAATTTAAAAAAATATTCAGGAGTTTAATCATAGTTGTTAAATACATATCTTAAGATAAGTAATTTAACATTTTTAAAAAGTAAATTAAAGTATAATATACCTATCTATTCATTTAACGTATCTGCAAATGTGAATATGTGGAGAGAAATATGTATATATAAATGCACTACCTCCGTTCTAAAAGATATTTCAAGAACAATATTTTTTTTTCTTTTTAGGTATTGACTTGTCTGGACAAGTTGACATCAATTGGTTAAACAAACTGCCTTGTCACAAAAGGGTGTTTCAAGTTATTGTTCATTTCTGCCTTGGTAAATAGAGATTGAGTCTCAATACCTTTTAAACATATATATTTTAGTTGGTTGGTCTGAAAAAATATTTTTTACAAGAAAACTGAAAAAAATCTTTAATGTGCGTACTTGTCACTGCAAGAAGATGCCATATTCCAAAAATAATGTAAATCGATCAAGTAGTTTTTTTTTTTTATTTAAGAACATCAAATATTATCACACATTTTAGTGAAGAATTGCTTCACGCCATCTTGTTTTTGAATGATACGCTACTAACGACACCTGCCAGAAGTATAGGATCAACAAGGGCAGACAATCGACTTAGAAAAATTTTTTTCTTAAATGTCACACTTTTTCTTATGCAAATACAAAATAATAAATTAACATAACGACTTTTCCTGTTTTTCATGTTCGCTTATTAAAGTCTGTTTTCAAACGATAAAAACCCCCAGTGTTTTAGACTCTCTTTATTAAGTCAATTTATTTATTTATTTATTTATTAAGTTAATTTATTATATTGTATTATAAGTCTTTTCGACATTTAAGAAGAAAAAAAACAGGGTTTTGCCATTTTTGTTTCCAAGTTGATTATCTGCCCTTGTTGATTCTATATTTCTGGCAGGTGTCGTTAGTAGCGTATCATTCTAAAACAAGATGGCGTGAATCAATTCTTCGCTAAAATGTGTGATAATATTGATTTTCTTAAATAATAAATAAAAAAAAAAACTTGATCGATTAATGATTTTTGGAATATATCTTCATGCAGTGACAAGTACGTACATTATAAAGATTTTTTTTTTTTTTTTTTTTTTCAGATTTTTTTTTTTTTTTTTTGCGCCCCAATTATAGACAAGCACCATATTTTATATAATCAATACTAGATTGAACAAGCAGAAAAGGTGTAAAACTTGAATATCTTGAAGTTACATTAAGTTTCAGTCAAAAGTGTGTAGTATTCATATTTTTTTTTTTTTTTTTTTTTTTTACGACATATCAACCTTTTTGGAGTTATATAATGCCAAATCCAGTAATTTAGAACGTTTTTATGCTTCAAGTTCTTTATATCTTCCATAGTGTTTGGTTTTAATTTTGTAGAAGAAAATTACTGTTTTTAGCTTTGCAGAACATGGTTGAGTTTTGCAAAATGAAAGGGAAAAAATAACACTGTTTGGTGCAGGAAGCCAGTATCTTCATGCAGCCTAATCTCGTAGCATCAAGTACCACAAGTAAAAACGCTATTTAGATATAACACATTATGGTAAACGTTAGTATCGACAGTATAAATTATTTTAAAGGAAATAGTTGGGAAATAAATATTTTATTATACCTACTCATTTGCTGTTAAAGGTTTAATAGTAAATAGAAGATACAAGTCTTAAGTTATCATAATTATTAGTTGTGAATAAAGTAATAAGGGGTTAGACATCTTGTCATTTGGGAGGTGACGGTGGTTTAGTGATTAATGACCAGTGGTAGGATTCAAAGTTTTTAACAGGTTCTAAGAAAATGTTAATAAGAAAAAAGAATCTACTATAATGTACCTATTTACTATGCCTCCCCACGGGACAGAGTTAGACACCAAGGTCGTTTTTTAACGTGGAGAAAAGGTACAAAAATAAAAATTGTCTCAGTCGTGAAGAATTTCTCCCCCACCGAAAGAGAACAAGAAATGGAAGTGCAGCATCTGAAGAACAGATACTACACTTTGATATTGACCAAAAGGCCAAGAAATTACATAATCTACTATAATGTAGCTATGAATAGGGGTTTACATAATTTTAACAACCGGTTCGCCGAACTCATAATATTTTAAGCACTGGTTCGCATGAACTGGTGCGAACCGGCTGAATCCCATCACTGTTAATGACATAGACTAACAAGTTCAATTATAGTTTGTTCCACAAAAATCATTGATAACCTTCTTGTGATCAATCCAGTAAGTACCCGATATCTTTCTAGAAAGAAATCTGATTAGAAAAATATCGGGATAACCAATGCTGTAATGCTCGTCTGAACTCCAATCTCTGGTCCCCCCTCGCCAATCTTTCACGAAAAACACCAGTCTAGCTGAATCCACTGTGAAAAATTTCCCCCACTCTATATCTGTGCCTAAATCAAAACGCAGATTCCATGAACAAAGCTTCTTTCTTAGAACTGCACGCCTGTGGAACTCTGTTCCGTCTGCCTGCTTCCCTCTGGACTACAACTTGGATGTCTTCAAGTCCAATGTTAACAAATTCCTAATGAACCGCCCCCTTAAGTAAACATTTCAGCAAATCTCCTCACTAACGTAATGTACTTGCAATAACCCTTATCCCTGAGTGGCTTCCGGGCCTTGATAAGTGGTGATTACTGTGTAAAAAAAAAAAATAGAATATTTGGATTCATGCAATATGATGATGATCTTGTCACTTCATGAACTAGGCTACAAGTGACTGAGATAAATAAAATTGAACATGGTTTCTTATCTTAGTCCTTCCCTGTTACATCCAGCATTTTACTTTCTGAAATAACAATGTCTGACCTCTCACTGTTTTACTCACAATCAATAATTTTGCTTGCTTAACATGTTTATTTTCTATTAAATGTTTTTTTAAACAAAAATACATTAAGTAGTAGACCAACTAAAATTATTTGCTTAAAAATTCATGTTCCGAATAGTGAGGTTTACCCACATTATTTGCTTGTAATCCATAGTTTAACAACTGTTTTCATTTTTTGTTTCCTTATATGTTCAATGCTTTTTGTAATTTTCTGAAACTGCCAGAATAAAAGTATACCAAAACAATGATTTAGATATTTATAATCAGTGAAATGCTTAAATAAACAGATGGTTTTTCACAGCTATTGTTGAATCATAAAGAAACAGAAATGCAATAACAAGAAACATTTTAAATCTCGGAATTTTTTGAGATGAGGATGGATAATTTAAATTATTTGGACTACTATTCTCACCTTAATTATTATTTACACAACGTTTCGGCTGATGTAATCTCCGACCTTCTTCAGGTGCTCGGTTTCAATTCTGTATTAGATTCCACGAGTTTGATATAAAGAGTCCGGAGTTCGAAAAGACGTACCTGAAGGAGGGCGGAGGTTGCATTGGACAAAAAACGAGAAAATAGCAACCAAGATGAGAATAGTAGTATGAATAATGCCAATAATTAAATCAAACTTTTCAAAATTTAAAGTCCATATGCACAGCAAATTTCTGTATTTAATTACATCTAATAAAAAATGGTAATCAATATCAGCAACAGTATACACACACACACACACACATATATATACTCGAAACTTCATGTTGGCCATCTTACAATTTATTCCTTTAATTCAGTTGGCATTTACACTTCTTGACAGTATCTGTTTCGTAGCACAATATCATTGACTTAATTATATCAATCAATGAATCTATTTCGCCTGTAACTCATCAGAAGAAGCAGCAACTATCAATCCACCAATGCTACTAAAGGAATAAATTGTAAGATAGTTAACATCGTGAAATTTGGAATATAGACCTTGTCATTTATTCATTATAAGCTCTGTAATTACATTGAGCTTCTTAAATAAAGATTAGTATATATAAAAAGGAAATATGTGAATAAAAATATATTTCCACAGAAATATATATAAGTCAATAAAGAGAAAATGCTCCAAAACATACACACACACTAGATACCTTCAATAAGGTTTCAGGTTAGAAGGGGGACTAGTTTCATGTGTACTATTAAGTGCCCATACGAAAAAAAAGTCTGAAAACTTATAAAATATGATATGGCTTAAATATGAGGGTCGTTCCAAAAGTAAAGCCTCTTATTTTTTTTACTCAAAAAGTTGAAGAGCTACAAAGACTGTAGTGATGCCATTAAAACGAGCGACCTTTTATGCTTCAGAACTATTTCTTTTCTTTTTTTGTTTACATAGTCACCAGCATTCTCAATGCCACTTTTACCAGGAATTCAATGATGCATCTCTGCTTCTGACGTACATCCATGTCATGGTTCGTTTTCTTAATCTCAAATCTCCAATATCAATAATAAAGAAAACTTTCAGGTCATGAATGCATAAATTCAGTCATCATAACAATGCAATTTGCAATCCTCTTTAATCCATTTGGGCAGATAAAAAGAAATAGGAGACATTACTTTTGGAACGCCCCGTGTGTATACAGCATCATCATGTTGACACACCGGTTCTCATCAGCTCACCGAAGTTAAGAAATGTTGAGCCTGGCTAGTACCAGATGGGTAACTATTTGGAAATTCTAGGCGCTGTATGTGCTTTCTGCTTATCTCAGCATTGTTTCAAGTCGTCCTAGACCTTAACTTGCCACTGGTATTCAACAATGTCGACTCAGGAAAGGTGTGGCTGGAGATTGTGCAACTCTTGCCACAAAAATTTCATGCGCAGGTATCTATAGTCTGCCAAGACTGAAGGAAGCCATTATATATGTTTTTTTATTTTTTTTATTTTTAACCGTTTATATATATATATATATATATATATATAATTAGTCTTTTTTAGAAAAAGAAATCCAGCAGAATGCTCAATTATAAGGCAAAATCCTGAAAATAAGAGCGTATTTATATTTTGTGTACAGAAAAGTTTTAGATGAGATAAGTCATTGGTACTGTCTGTTTCCAACCCGATAATTAGGACCGTTTTAGATAACCATATCAAGCTCTCTTCAGCCAATACTCATCTAGATGACTTGTCTCATCTAAAAACTTCCTGTATACATATATATATATATATATATATATATTAGTATAAATTTTTTAAAGTGTTGTAAAATCATTCTTTTATTTTTTCAGTGAGGTACCCTGAAGGTTTAAATTAAATAAATCCACATCAAGTTAAGCGTCTGAGTCTCTTGGGCATTAGGGAGCATAGTATAGTGAGAAAAACCAATCTCAAGTATCTAGAAAGTAATGTCTTCATATAACTTGAGCAATTTCAACTCTTTGGATTGGACTGTATAGAGAGCAGGTGTGCCACATTGAATGATGTTGCCAACCTGGACATTTGCTTAGCTGTTTTGGATGCTTGGTTTGATGGTTTTATTGTAAGATATATAAATTCTTTGTTTTTTTTGTGCTTTTTTAAATTGTTATTCCGAATCTAGTCCTTTTTGTAAAATGGTTTCATGCGTCACATTTTTTTATATATTCAAATATTTATTCATTTTTATATGTATATATATATATATATATATATATATATATATATTATAGAGGAAATTGTCCTTTTGTTTTTTCTGGCTTTGCAGAGCATGATTTTGTTTTGCAAAAGGAAAACAAAAAAATACAATAACATTAACTTTTGGTGCAGTTTAGGTTATGAAGCTGGTATCTTCAGACAGCATGATCTGGTAGCACCATTGCAGAACCCTAAATACCAAAACCAGATGAATGTGCATGTATCTGTAGTGATGTAGACCCAAGTAACGTAGTAATGGATGCAGATTAAAAAAATAATTTACCTCCAGATAAAGAGACAAGTTCAACAATAAGAATAGCCAAGTTTTACAGACATACTGGGTCAAACAATAAATTTGTCACCCTAAAGAAAACAACGCTACAGCTTTATTTAAAAACTTATTGAAAAAAATCAATTCAGGTAACTTGATTATGTCGTAAAGCTGACATCTATTCAATGTAGCCGCCTTCAGCCTCCATCACTGCCTCTATATGGATCTGGAATCGAGAGCCTGTCTTTTCTAAAAGTGCCGGTGGGAGCTTGGCGAATACTCAGCAGATGGCAGCGATCAGGCTGGCTTTGGTGCCGTGGGAGGTCATGTTGATGATATTCTTGATGCATGACCAACAAATTCAAATTGAAGGAGAAGGGTGGCCAGTGAGAGATGAGTACAAAGCTAAGCCTGGGTAGCACAATCCTGCTACCACATGCAGGGTCTGCCAGAGGCTTCCTGAGGGCACTAGGGACCACCACACTCTTCAGCACATCCAGATACACTTTGGTGTTGATTTTCAAGCTGACTTCAAAGATGTGAGGTGGCATGATGTGGCCCTCACTTGAAACCACACCAAAGACCATAACCGTAGCCAGAAACTTTGAGCTGTATCATCACGCGTTGAACAGTCTGGATTTGCATTTTGAGGGTGCTGGTAATGGTCCTGTTGTCATAATTTGGATCGGTAGAGAGCAAGAGTTGTATAGCGGTGTAACTCTGATCTCACTCACTGAACATTGGGTTACTTTCAGACATGATAGAAGGCCCCTATCGCTCTTGGGATTTGTACACAACTGGCCAACTAGTAGATGGTCTGCAACAAAAAAGAAAATCGATGTTTATCAAACGGAAATGGAATCGTGTTGTCTTTTCTAGGGTGACAATTTTATCGTTCTACCCGTAAAGAGGTTTTTAACCTAATTTTCAGGTGCTGATTTTAGACACGATGTTTCTTTTATTGATCACTTTTTAATTTTTTAAATATGTATCCATGTACAAGAGTTGTAAATTTCAAACAACTTCCGACTGTTTATCTTTACTTACCTTCCCACAAATGTAGTTAAAACGGAAGGTCAGTTTTTAATATAGCGAAAATCCAGTTCTCAAAAAAAAAAAAAAGAAGCACTCTGGATTGGGACAAAAATTGTCTCAATCTGCAAAGCTCTCTCTTTACTGACAGGACAGGAAAGATGTTCTGCATCAGAACAGATACTGCACTGACTTCTAAATATCTGGTATAATATGATGTATATAATTTGTATTATAGAGGGTGCCTCCCCTCCAAACGCTAGTATGAAATTGTAATTAAAATTTACAATCTTTTCTGCAATCCAACCGTATTAGATAAAAAATGAACTTCAGTCTTTATATAATTGTCATTAAATATGTGAATGGGGGACACTTTGGTGGTCATCTCATCAGTAAGGTGTGATACTGAATGGGCTTCATGTGCACCAGATCTCATCTCCTCCAGATAATCTGTAAATATCTAGGAATTTATTTGTATCAAATATGCTTGGATTGAAACAAAAGTTGTGAATTTTAGTAACGATTACATGGGTCACTCATTAGTATTTAGTTGCCGCATTGCACTGTATTTTTGTTTTCCTGTAATATATCATGTTTTTAACATGAAATAAACAAATTGTATTCAGAATATATACACATAGTAAAATGCTAGGCATGTTATAGAAAATTGTTTGAAAATTTAAATTTGTTAAACGTGATATAAATTTAAATTTTCATGCAGTAATAAAAAAAAATCAATCAATCCACATGATTGCCTTAAAACAATTGAATGTAATTATATTGGAGAAATTAATGTTTCTGAAATATTGGAAAATAATAATTAAAATAAATAACTTTGTATTATTTGGATTATTCAAACCACTATTCAACCATCTTTTATTTTATTTTCAACCACATGAAACCGTTGTGCAACAGATAAGGGCGTTGGGTATCAATTAGTTCTCATGGAAGATTCAATCCCCACTACAGGTGATAATAACTGGGAATATTGCTTAAAAATAATTTGTTACCAATAGTGAGGTTTACCCACAATATTTGTTCATGTAATCCATAGTTTGACAACTGTTTTCATTTTTTTTGATACATCATTTTGACTTTCCAACATGCTCAATGCTTTTAGTAATTTTTTGAAACTGCCAGAATAATATATTTTTTAACATTGTATAAGATAAATTGCATATGCTTGTAGTAAAAAGAACAAACTAGGAATGATAGAGCAAATTTTTTAATGCAGAAATAATTTGGCGAGTTTCACTATGAACGGAAGCTGAAGTAGATAATTACTAGGGCTATGACAACAGCATATTCTTTTCATTGTTTTGACTCTCGAGTGTGTATTCCTTGTATCTTATATGCTTTTTATATAGTGATTTGGTTCTTGGTTGATTAACTGTCTATGTCGACTATATATTCATGAGTAAAAACAATAAGAATATGCTGTTGTCATAGCCCTAATAATTACATATTTTAAAGCACAAGAATGCCATCATGTCAAGGTTGACGGAACAAGAACAGTTTATCTTTACAGATTACGTAAAGGGTTCATTTCGAAATTTTGCATAGATTTTTGAGTTTGACATAAAAATTCCTATGTTAGAAAAGTTGCACTTGCAGAAGGTCGGAGGTTACACCGACCCAAATGTTGTAAAAAGAATTAACACTTTTACGTTTCTAAAATTTTGTAGATGAGGATTGGTTATTCGTATTATTTGCTGCAGTGGTTTGCAAAAGTGATCTTCTCCTGAAGGTTGAAGGGTCAATCCTCAGTGTGGGCGACTGAAAAATACAGTTGTGAATTACTTAGGACCTCTATCTAGTCATGGCTGAAGAAACAAGAGCATGCTACCCCATAAAGTAAATAAAGAGTTCTGTTTTAAATTCCATCCAAATTCCTGAGTTTAACAGAAACATTCCCAAGTTCAACAAGATACACCTGGATCGATTTGTCTGAGGTTACATCAACCCAAACACTATGAAAATCACACTCAAGATGAGAACAGTAGTTTAACGAATCCAAATAATTCTGAGTTTTATACAAAGATTTCCATGTTTGAAAAGTTGCAGTTGCAGAAGGTCGGAGGTTACACCGGCCAAAATGTTGTGAAAAGAACAAGCAAGAAAAGAATGGTCTAAATGATGCAAATAACCAATCCTCATCTGAAAAAAATTCTAAAACAAAATACTTTTTTTTTTTTTTTTTTTTTTTCCCCAAAATTATTTGATTTTAAAATCTAAACATGTTTTTGTATCGTTCACATTTAAGTTAGATAATTGAAAATAGAATCAATGCTGAATATCTTATGAAATATCCCATAGAATACAACAGCTAAATCATCCAACTATAACAATGAAAATAAGACTATTAGTTCTAGTGAATTTGAACTTGTGATGGCATTTACCCTGGGTTGGTTCAGTCGGATCGTTTCAATGAATTCATTATCAACCAAATGAAGGTTGACCACAGTTGCCTATTGCCAAGTTGAGACGGGCAACAGCTAATCCTAATTCCACTGGCAAGCACCATAGATACAGGGACTGATAATCAGATCTGCAGCTTATTTCATTGTTTTGCACCATGTTTTGAGTTGACCACTATACCAGTTCTTTCACCACTTTGCGGCTGGAAGAAGCTGCACGGTGACCAACTTAAAATGTTGCTTAGAATGGTGAAGTTCAAGTGTCATTAGATGAAACTAATTCTTTATTTCAGAAATCTCCAATAATTGTTATTTATGTCGCTTGTTTTATTAAGTGATCTATATTTATTTTTAAAACTTTGATTTTTATCAAAATTTTTAAAAATTTATTTGTAATTAAAAATTATTTTCTTTTCAAGAAGAGCGCAGCGTATTGCAGCAAATATGAGACTCTCAACCGTTCAATGATTAAATGTGAGATGCTAAGCAATTGAATGTTATGACAGACGCTTAATCATTAAACGTCCAGTTTTGATTGTATTAATTCCTTTACATGCAATTCAGACAGTGTGGTTTTACATCATTGATGGATGGGTGGGTGGAGGGTCGATATGTGGAAAAGCCATCAAAAGGAAGGCCCCAAAATCGCTCCTGATAACCAGACCGTATCTGGAAATCAAAATGAAAAACTTTCCAAGTGAAAACAGCTGATGAACATGGTCATATACAAGTCAACAAGGTAAACTGTTTCCTTCAAAACACTATCTTCTGTTGTCTGCTTGCTTCATAGTGAGTTTCTGCTACTGTTCTGGTAGCAAAGTTTATTCTAAGTGTAATGGCAATTGAAATATGCATTTAAATGAAAGATAAAAAAATATCCATAAATATGAAACTATTTCTTTAAATTTTAGACATTAAAATCATTCTCAGCATAAAGCTCTGTTACGCAATTTACAAAGTTTAATGGAGAGAATGTTACGGGAAGACAAATGGTAAGATAATCTAAAAAAAATAAATGTATATTCTTGAAAAAAAGACAAAAAAAATGGTGCAGAGGATTTGTGCTTAAAAACTGACTATTTCGTGCAGAACATTGATGGTGAGGACCACAATTGACAAACAAAATACATTAACTACTTAAAATAAAATAAAGAGCAGTACTACATAAAAATAAAAATTTTGGTAAGTGAATCCTTTGCTGGAATTAACATACAAAATTTTTTTTTTTTTTTTTTTTCAAATTAACATATTTTAGATAATATTTTCTGGGTATTTTCCATGACTTAAAAAAATCAAACATCTGTTAAATAATTGTTTAAAATAGTGATCTCACATATACCATCCACGTTGCTGTAATTTTGAAGGGATTTTTGAACAATAACCTCTATTATATATATCTATATATATATATACATACATATCTGCTTACTTCTATATCTAAACTTACTTGTCAACTTTTCCAGTCAAACCCAAATAACTTTTAAGCTGACAAATCAAACTGTTTCTAACTAACCAAATTTCTTTTGTTATTGGTGTGCCATATTATTGACAAAATAACATTTTGCTACAATTTATTAAAACATTGCTTTTTATACAAAACGTTAACAAATTGCTAAAAATTAAACAAGGGAAATAACTCCTGTTAAAATAAGATTTAAAGTAGTGGCCTAACATGAGTAAATACCACCTACTGTTGTGATATTAAAGGAGTTATTTGTTTTGAACAATTATATTATAATATGAATTGTATCTTTATATATTTTTGTCTGTAGCATCTAAATTAATTAAAATACAAGAAAATTTTGAGACTTTCTTATTTCTGAGTGGTGAATTCAGCTCTGGCTACTTAAACTCAAAGTAAGAATTATAACCATTAGAGAACAGGTTACTTTTAAATATTAATGAAAATTCTTATTTTGAATAATTATATTATAATATGAATTTGTCGATTCTTAAAACAAAAAATTTCAATGTATACTTATAAAAATATAATTTTCAGTGTATTTAAATCTATTTATTTTCTAATTCTATTAAAACAAATTTTTATATAAAAAACGAATTCCTTTTTTTTATTTAATGTTTAAGAGAAAAATACTTGCATTATGTATATTTGGGGAAATAATTTTTTTTTAAATTAATAGAATAAGTAAAGTATTTAGAAAGAAGAGGAAAGGGTAATTCATAATTCTAAACGTAATTATATCAGGTGATCAT
The DNA here is from genome assembly GCF_053919585.1 of Euprymna scolopes. Taxonomy (NCBI): domain Eukaryota; kingdom Metazoa; phylum Mollusca; class Cephalopoda; order Sepiida; family Sepiolidae; genus Euprymna; species Euprymna scolopes. The sequence continues at coordinate 155,889,580 of NC_136485.1, read as the reverse complement.
ACCAAGTTTTTAGATTGCATAAATATTAATGCACTACTTTTATGGCCATAGTCGGTGTAACTATTAAACTACAGTCCCATGAAATTAATAAAAATTTGCAGTCGTTTCTGCAATCATTCAACCTATCCTTCACTTGTCAAAGTGTTGGTTATGTATGTCAATCGTTTTTGTTTTATCTCTGTTCAATAAATATGGAGTATGAAGATGTTAATAATTCTGACACACTCCTCTGTTGCTACTCTCCTAATTTTGGTTGTGATGATCGTTTCGGTTCCGAATAGGCTAGGGATTGTTTTGAAAAATCTTATCTTAAGATAAAAATCTTGGGGCTTGTGGTATTATGAGAAGATTAGTAATCTGCAGATAATTGAATGTCAATAAAATACTGTTGGAGATTCAGGAGTTAAACTTGGTGGACAAATCAGATATATTGCATAAAAGGTAGTGAATTAACGATTTTATGTTCATATTTGTGTGTGTGTGTGTGCGGGGGGGCACTCTGTGATTTTATTTCGAATTATGTGACAAAAATTTGTAGACGATTTCAAAATAGCTTTTAGAGTTTTGGTTCTTAAAGTTCAATTTTAAGGTGAAAAAAGAATTTTCAAAAGATATTGAGGAATTGTTAGTTTTGAAAATTGTCACCTAGTTACTTTATTACAAAGGATATTTTTGTGCAAAATATTGTATAAATATTTTAAATTCTATGCTGTGTGTGGTATTTCATTGTTTTTAAATGATGTCAAAGTGTGCAAGGAGAAAGAGAAAAATTAGACCGGTGTTCCCAACCTCTGATTACCTGTTGCCCTCTTACTGAGTATCTCAACACTTGTAGCCGCCTACACTTCAACAAAAAAAAGCAGATTTCGGTTTGTTATTTATTTAGCTCTTATTTCATTCTGATTTTACTCTTCTTACAAAATTTAATGTTTTCATAGATGTTGGAACGGATTCGGCGTTTAATGTGTAAAATGCCTTTCAAGACCCGAAAGCCAATTTAGAACCAATTAATTTCATATCTATAGGTTCCACTGTATATAATTTTTTTTTCTTTTCATGCTGAAGTCTTGTCATCTTATTTATACATTCTAAGTTTCTGCATTTTGAATGATATTTTTCCGGAGTCCTTATGACATTTTGATCGAAGGACTGTAACCCCAAAGAATGTTGGAGATTCATGACTTAAACTTGGACGTCAGACATATTGCATAGAAAATAGTAAATTTTATAAACGATTCTTTTTTTGGGGGGTGGGGTCATTGTGTTTTTATTTTTATTTCAAATCATGTGGCAAATAATAGTTTGTAGACGATTTCCAGATAGCTTTCAGAGTTTTGGGTTCTTTAAAGTTGAATTTTGTAGCCCCCTTAGAGGGCCATGGGCTCACAGTTGAGAAATGCTGACTTGGACAATTTAAAGTACATCGCCGTTATACACGTGTCAATGTTAAAGAAAAATGAACTAAAACCAATTTATAATATTTTCCTTATTTCTAACGAAATTGTTTTTATTTCAAGTATTTTTTTAATAACTTATTTGGAATAATAAACATATTTAATTTACTATATTAAATTCTTCCAAAGTACATTTTCAGAAAAAGTTGTTAAAGTTATCTTTACGATTAGTTTCCACTTCACTTCCAGTGGCCCCTCCCTATGTTAAGAATATTTTTTGGTTCCCCGACAAAAGGAGGGTGGACCTGTAAATTCACCCTTGTCTGGACTTGGTCATTTCTTTTTTTTTTTGCATGGTGCAGAACTCAAATTTACATATGTTAGGGCCTAAAACTGCACAGTTTGTTCATTTTCACCAGGATTTGATGTTCCCTGGGGACTTTTGGGGTTAAATGGGGAGGGGGAGGCAAATGCTGAACTTAGTAATTTTTTTTTTTATGCCTCGTTCATACCTCAATTAAGCGATGCGAGCACTCTCTAATGACATGTTTGAAAGTTAAGCTACCGTGTTATGCTCAATTACCGTGGAACCGGATTGGTGCCACTTTGGGGATGGAAGAAGCTGCATGATGACCAACTCAAAACGTGGCTCAGAATGGTGAAGTTCTCGTGGTAATAGTTGAAACAATTCTTTATTTCAGAAATATCCAATAATTGTTATTTATGTCACTTGTTTTAATAAGTAATGTAATTTATAAAACTCACTATGTTTGTATGTCTCTCCATATTTTCAAACTCTATCTCCTCCGAAACTAAAAGTTGCAGAGAGGAGCCAGAGGCCTCAAATGATTGGATTTTTTATGGACCATTCTTTTATGGGTCTTTAGCCGGTTGAAATAATTTTTAAGGGGTCAAAATTTAAAAAAATCGGTACACATTTTATACATTCATCTTAGTTTATTTTTAATCAGTTGATATGCGTATCACATTGGCACAGTGGTAACATCACTAGCTTTGAATGCTACAGTTTTGCTTTAGGTTTCGATTCTATCTGATGGCACTCAAATACTTTTTTTTTTTTTTTTCACTTTTGAAATCACGACTCTATAATAATATATACAAAATCTGGACAAATTAAAATATCATACTTAAGCGTATTTTACGAGCGACCTCCTCCCTCCACTAAGCTAGATTTATGTAATTTTAAAAAATTTATGTCTATTTTTAATTTTAAATATCTTTCGTTTTTATTTTCTTTCTTTTTAATAAGAGAGCAACTTATTGCAGCGAATGAGATGCTCAACGAGTAAATGACATGCGAGATGCTAAGCCATTGAAAAAAAAAAAAAAATTACAAATGCTTAATCATTAAACGTTCAGTTCTGATTCTTTTGAACAGTTCTGCTATCTGGTCCAAAAGTGGATAATCATTTTACATTACATTTACGTGAATATGATCCATCACTCAAAAATCTAAAATGATTTTTGTTTTATTTATTTCTTAACAACTAAGTTTTTCAAGGCATTTACATTTAATCATTTAAAGAAAGAATTCATTATTCTTTCAGAGGTTCCAATAATTGCTTAAAATTCTTAGTGTTTGGAGCAATGGACATATAATTCTTTGATCGACTCCTTTTAGATTTGTATAAGAATAAAGTGCTAATAATTTTTTCTTTGTGAAAGCTGTTACAATCTAAATTAATACTAATGAATACTTGTTATTAATTATTTTTTTATAGTGATTTGAATTCCGGGAATATGCGTTTCTTCATAAGAAGTTTTGTCTATTGATTGACTGACTTGTTACGCTTAAGTTTGAAATGGTATCTTTTTGTCATGCTTAAGTTTTAAATACCATCTTTATCAGTTTGTCATGCTCAAGTTTGAAATAGTATCTTCGTTGGTCTGATCTCACCATGAGCTATGAAGTTGGCGATACCAAGTTAAAATCTGAATGAATCTGTTGTGGTTAGTCCTGCACTAATACAGTAAGGAAAAATATACCTGCCATCATCATCGGTCCTGGATATGACCTTAAACTATATCTGATGGTGAGGCCCCAGCTTGTGGGCTCTGGGGAGTGTGGAGCTACCCTTTAATTGCCATTGCTCCCAGGTCCATTCTGACCCGGAGTGGTAGTACCTGTTAGGGTCCCAACTATGGGTTAAATAGAAACTAACTTGCAAAAAACAAATATATTCTATTAAAAAATGTTTTCTTCAAAATCACCGGATTCGGCATTAAAGAACCTGAAAAGGGTTGATATGCCGTAAAGCAAAAACAACCAACCAACCCACCATCATCAGGATTAAAAATAACAACTTATGTTCATTGAATTGCATACAATAGGTAATTGCATTTCCACATTAAATAGTCTCAAAAGAATGCATCTGTTGTAACAAAAAATCTAATCTATTTTATTAGTTGCTATTTGACCTATAACTGAAGATTGTGGGTTCATACCTCTTACATCAGTACTAGTGCATAACTGAACACAATAAAATTTAAAGGATTTGGATTCATCTTAGCCAATCCTATAGTGATTGTTGCTCTCTCTCACACCTGCACTTCTGATCTATTGCTGGTTATTTAATCAAATATCACTATGCTTTTATAACGTATTAGCCTGGGTGCCTGGTGTTTGCCTGGGTGTTTGGAGGAGTAAAAAAATAAATAAAAGTGGTCGTAGCAGGCAGGCAGGCTCGAACCCGTACTGTGAAGGAGGAAAAGAATGTGGAAAAACAAAACATGACGTTTTTGCCGTTGCGTCCATCGCCAAACCAGAAGTGGTGAAGGTTTAAATTAAGGCTAGCCAATCGAAAAGAGAGGATGACTTTCGAAAGTATCAGTGAAAAAAAAAAGCGACCTGTAGAAAAGTGCGCAGTTGAGGGTGAAGGAATTAATGTTTTCAGCCAATTTTTCGATATGTCGTCTGAAGGGTCGAGCTTCAAAACGATACTGATCTTGTGAAAATCCGCCGCCTCTGTCGAAAGCTTTAGGCATGCATACATACATACGTACATTTAAACAGACAGGTGATATTTATATTATAGATAACATAGACTCGGAGGATACATATATATTCCTTTCTTCCTGGGCAGCTCTTGCGAAGTGGTTGAGTCTGACAACAACTACTTGGCCTCTAAAGCATATTAATTTGGACCAAACTATTGAAGGACTACTTTTAAGGAATTTGAATTCAACAGAGAGCCTTCGGACACCAACGAAGACGTCCTTTTCCTAGCCTCTGCTATTCCCTATTGGAAGACCTACACGTTAAAAAACGACCCTGGTGTCTGACTTTGTCCCGTGGGGAGGCAAAGTAAATAGGAACTCGAAAAGTGGCAGCCGAACTTTCTAATGTTATTACTTTAATTCCTTTTCTTTATTATCTAAACTTTCCATAACTTATATCGAATGGTGGAGATCACTAAAATAAATATTGATATATTTTGATGTTGCAGATCTAGGCAGAATACTCTATGTATCGGCATTGTCTTACAAAATTACATTACAATCACTATTGTTTCGAATTTCACTTTAGATTTATACAGAGCAATGCTCAATTTAACATATTACACAATATTTCTATTTATGTATAGACTAGCATTTCAGTCCGGCGTTGCCCGGGTGTTTGGAGGTGTATATTGAGCAAACAAAAAAAAAAAAGCGGTCAATTTTTTTAACTTTGACCTCTATTATGACCCCTTAACATTCATTGTTTTGGGCTCAAATCGCGTTAAGTTAGATCCATGTTCAAGGAACCTATATCTAAAATTTCAATTGTTTATACCTAAAATTGGCGGAGGAGTTTGGTAGAGTTCTTCAAGGTCAAATCGTTGAACTTTGACCCCTTAACAGCCAAATTTCTGGCCGAAAACGGATTACAAAGATTTTCCCAAATCTCAGTACCTTGTATATCAAATTTCGAGTCTGTAGACTGAAAATTGACAGAGTTATTGCGTAGGGAAATGTACACAGACAGACAGACACTTTGACTTTTATAGATATATAGATTGACACAAAGTAGGAACATATTTGCGACTAATTTCATTGCGTGTCATTCATGGCTTGTCGTTAGTGTCTGCCAGCAAATCCTCTCACCTCTTCTTTCTGAGGCAAGCCAAGCGACTTTTCTCAAAATTGTGGTTCTCCCGGCCCAAATCTGTCTCTAAGACTATTTCTTGTTTATTTGCCTGCTTAAACTGTTTCCTAGAACTTTATCTCTACAAGATTATTAATTTCAAAAATGTGAGAAAAGAAAAAAACAAAAAACAAAAAAAAAACGGCGCTATGTTATTTTTTAATTAGTTGTCAGGTTTAATTTGTATTACTTAATTACTGACATGAATGAATATATTTGTCTATTTTTGAAATGAATAATTAGTTTCCAAATCAATAACTTACCCAGAAAAATGACTAAAATATCAAGGTTTAAAAAAAATACAAAAAAAAAAAAAAAAACTACTTCCAAAATACACTAATATAAAAAAGTGCACATTTATACAGGGAAAATATGTGTGTGTATGTGTGTATTAATATTATGAGATTGAAAACACACGCACACACACACACATTTGTAAGTGTGCCCCAGATACTTTTTCAAAGATAGAAGGTAAAAGTGAGATTGTTTGTGCATGTGTGCGTTTGTGAGGCAGAGAGAAAGAGAGTATTCAATAAAAAAAATACCAAGGTAAACATTTCGACAAAGAATTGTTTTCTCAAAATTACCTGATACAATTATCAAGTATTCAATTCTTCAAAACAAAATAAGGTCTGAAATATTTGTAACCAGTTTTCGAGATAATTTTTTTTTTTTTTTTTTTTTTTTTTTTTTTACTGTTTTAGAATAATGATGATAATAATTATACCTACCCCACATTGAGTGGGCGCCTTTACTATAATTTTTTTTTTCATTCTTTTTTATAATTTAATAAATGGATTTTGAAAGTTAAATTTAATTATATCATTGTTTCATCATGAAATTAAGTTTAATTCGGTTATATTGTTGCAATCTCCGTTTATAAAATTGGATTTATAAAATAGTTTCCCAGACATTCAATGTTTTATTAACGTATAATATGTGGGTATTTGTAAACAATTTTAAAGACACAAATTGCTAATTAAAAACAAGCCGTTTAAGTTTCAAAAATATATTGCAAAGTAATCTATTCTGTTTTTTTTTCTGTCAAATATTAAAATGGCTAACTTTTTTACGAAAAATCGAAAAAATCGTAATGCGTTTTTGATATTAATGAATATTAGATTAAGAGGAAATAATAACGATGTGTAAATCAGGTATGAAAAAGGTTTATTAATACAAGATTATTAGAGAATGGCAAAATAATTTTGTAAACTCCACCACATCACCAAAAACATTCTAACTTTTATAAATGATGAGTTAGAGAAGGTAAAACGTTTCTTCAAAAATGCAAATAAAAATAGTATAGGCGATAATTTTATATATATATATATAACATAAAAAAGGGCTCCTTCAGTCTTTGACAGACTATGGATACCCACAACGGGGTTCCTGCACATGAAATTTTTTGTGGCAGAAGGTACACAATCTCCAACCACACCTTTCCTGAGTAAACATTGTTAAATACCAGTGACAAGTGAAGTGTATGTATAGGACGACTGAAAACAAATGCCGAGACAAGCGGAGAGCACATACAGTGGCTAGAATTTCCAAATGGTCACCTATCTCGTACTAACCAGTTGCTTAACTACGGTGATCTGATGAGAACCGCTGTGTCAATGAGATTATACACAATTCTGGCCCTGTCGGATGGGGCATTAGAATATGCCGACTGCCCCTCTGTAGAGGGTAAAAGTCCCTCAATGGGGGTCCTGGATATGACCTTAAACTATATCCAGTGGTGAGGCCCCAGGTTGTGGGCTTTGGGGAGTGTGGAGCCACCCTTTAATTACCATTGCTCCCAGGTCCACTCTGACCTGGAGTGGTAGTACCTGTTAGGGTCCCAACTATGGGTTAAATAGAAACCAACGTGAAAACAAATATATTCTATTAAAAAAAAATTTTCTTCAAAATCTTTGGATTCGGCATTAAATAACCCGAAAAGGGTTGATATGCCGTAAAACAACCAACCAACCTATACACAATTCAAATAAACTTATTTATTATATAAATATTTGTGTGTGTATGTATGTATATATATATATATATATATATACACACACACATACATGTACTTATATGTACACATATATATAAACAGTAGTTACATTTTAAGTTCCAAATATTTTTTCTTACGAAATTCTTTCAGTATTTCTAAATTTCAAGACATTTGGAACAGATCGGTTTCATTACATAGAAACAATGTTTTTATCATTATGTCACTATCAAATCTTTTCATGTGCATACAATTCAGAAATTTTTTTTTTTTGCTTAAAAAGAATTATGCATAACAACCTAATGTCATAAAAAATTGAATTTCATAAAAGATTCAGCATTACATGTTTACTTCATCCACCATCTTGGAATTAAGTGTAAAACTAGTCCTTAGTTAACGTTTGAGTTAAATATATTTTAAAAAGGTTTTAGTCTTCCAAGAGATTATATATTATTTAATTTAACAAATATTTATCTGTAATATGTTAACTAGGGTTATATTTACAATGGTTTTATTTAGGTTGTTGATACGAAACTAACCAACTTACTATCTTTTAAACCACATTTAATATCTTTATGTGCGGTAATGTTATTTTTTATTTATTTTTTTTAGTATTGTTTATTTTTAATATTAAATTAAATTATTGCTAAGTTGTTAGGTAATTGACTAAATATTTATAAAATGCAAATATATATATATATATTTAAAAACCCAATTGTATAAATCAATGTTATCTAATCTGTTTGCAAAGGCACCATTAAAAATTACTTTGCACCGAATGTTTAACCAACATAACATTTTTAATCCACAAGGTCCAAAAGAGATCATTCAATTAGCGACTTTAAGCTATCTCCCATTAACTATGGTCCTGGATATGACCTAAAACTATATCCGATGGTGAGACCCCACCTTGCAGGCCTTAGGGAGTGTGGAGCCACCCTTTAATTGCCATTGCTCCCAGGTCCACTCTGACCCGGAGTGGTAGTACCTGTTATGGTCCCAACTATGGATTAAATAGAATCTGACTTTAAAAAAAAATATATATATACTCCATTAAAAATCGTTCCTCAAAATAACTAGATTCGGCATTAAATAACCTGAAAAAGGTTAATATGCCGTAAAACAACCAACCAACAACCAACCCATTAACTATAGAGACTATTATATTCACTTAACTAAATTAGATTTTACTTGTATCATATATATACACTATATCTATATACAGACATACCTACTTGAATATACATACATACATGTACATATTCACCCATATATATATATATATATATATATATATATGGCACAATCATGTTGACACGCCGGTTCTTGCCATATCACCGAAGTTAAGCAACATTGAGTCTGGTCAGTACCAGATGAATGACTATTTTGGAGGGCTAGGCGCTTTATGTACCGTGCCGAGTTGTAGAAATTTCCAAGTTGGTATCTAGAGGTGCATTAATTCACTGGAAGCGATGCATCCCCAGTCTTAATTAAAACATGCATCTAGGAGAAGGCAACTCTGATGTAAAAACCTGAATTGTACTGTGTGCTTTGTCTTGTGGCAATCATCTGCACCGACAAGTGTGGTTGGTTTTACACAAAGCCTTCACCACTATAAACAAATCATTTGTGTGAATTTCCAAACAACTTGGAATCTTATTTATGAATTATTTCTTCATGCTTCTTATGTGTTTTCAAATACATTATGACTAAATTTATATTTGTTAGCTTAACAGATTGAATCAACTATCTAATCATCGATAAGATATGTTTAATAATACTTAATTTCTACTGTCATAATTAAAGACAAGGGACCGACCTACTTTCTATTATACTTACATGACTCTGAGATCCTACTTTTTGTCACTTCAGCTCCCCTTATTTTTCCTGAAACTATGCAATACAGATTTTTATTCGGATTTCATTTACCTAGTCAAGTTTTAGGCGGGATAGTAAATACTTATTTCTATGCAAACAATATTGTACCAGCTCTTGCTTTCTATTTAATGAAATTTCCTTAGATAGCACTACATTGTATGATTCAAGGTCCATAGGTTGCAATTCGCACTTTTATTGGTGTACATTTTCTTGCACTTTCTAATATTGACCATTTTAATTTGTTCTGTTATTTCTATGTAGTCCCCTTACCCAATTACTTAAAGATGATTTCTTATTTATATACAATGTAAAACAAGGCATTTACCATCTAAGAGACACTCATTACTAGGGCTGTGACAACAGCATATTCTTTTCATTGTTTTGACTCTCAAATTTATATCCGTTAATATCTTATGCTTTTCATATAGACTGATGATTGACTCTTACTGTGTCGGATATATACTTGAATGAAAAGAATATTCTGTTATCACAGCCTTACTCATTACTGTTTCTACGGTTACACAGGTTTTGGTCAGTAACTTATCACTTTGCTTAATTGCCTTATTTATTTTAATGTTATTAGAACTTATCGTTTTCAGAAGATGATAATTTTAATTTGATAATTTTATTACCCTTTTAGGGAAGTTTCTATCCAGAAACTGGTAAAATTCTTTTGGTAAGTTATTTTGGATATACACATTATAAGGCAGATTAAATCATATACAATCTCTACGCCTGTTTTTTTTTTTTTTTCCATGATGTATGTCTGGGGTACTCATTCTGATCAAATTGGAGCTACTAGTGCCGTTTTTAATGTCTTCAAGGCTTATGTTTAGAATTACCCATGACCATATTATGATAAAACATGGAATGATGCCCTTTATCTTTTCTTACTTTGGTGTATTATATTCATGCTTAGCATATTTAATTTCACTATTAAACCCTGATATAGCTAATGCTACGTTATATTTTTTTCCTACTAATATTTGTTCGTTATAAAATAATCTAGATATTTTTTTGAGATGCTGGGAATAATAGCTTTCTTCACTGAGCTAGGATGATTAGATTTGAATCGATAAATATGACATTTAATAACGTTTCTGGTATGGTTCGTATGCATTAATAAGTTGGAAGTAATATCTAAAAAGTTAACTTTAGGTTAATATCCTTAAAGAAATTATGTACCAATTTAGTTTTTTCCAAATTTCGATCCCCAGAGTTGTTTAAAAAAAAAAAAAATAGTGCGTCATCTCTATAAAGATCTCCTTTACATCAGGTATACTACTATTTATTTCCTTAAGAATGTAAAAACCCACAAGATCTGTTAGTATAGTTGATTCAAGGGATCTCATCATATTAAAGTTTTAATCAGTTATATATATAATTTATTTATTTTTATTGGAATCCTTTAAGATGAGTAATTCGTGGTGAAACAACTATTAAGATGAAGATAACGGTCCACAAATAAATTGTAACTTCAGTATTACATACTAATAGACGGACAAAGACGTTTAATACAAAAAAATAAAATAATAAAGAGCCAGACAGCATGTACAATATATCACTTCCGGTTCAATTGCATATTTACATGTTTGAAACATGTTTGATTTCAGATTACATGCAGTGTAAAAACAACAATATAAACCATTTTTATCGCCTGTACACATTTTTTGTCGCATTATGTTTATACCTGCTAACTCATCATTTACCAAAACTTTAGTAGTTAGATTTTTTAGTAAAGCAATCGAGGCGGATTTATCATGTAATGATAGATGTTTAATTTAAACTTATGTACACACAAACCTTGACTAAATAAACGATATTTGTTTATATAAACAACCATTGGAAATAACAAGCACTAAAAGTTACAAATTTGGAATTTCAATGTTTTGAAACAAAATGGTGGCGTTCAAAAATGAATGTTTTCCCCAGTTTTTTTTTCTCGCTCTAAACAAGGCACACCATTGCTGAGACCTAGAGCACTACTTCGAATTAGTGGCCAGATTAATAAGGGCATATTAAGTGAAGAATTGTGCAACAAGATATTTGTTCACATTGCATTTAAATTTCTGTATGTTTGTGCAATCGATGAAACAAGGATCAGGGAGAGAATTCCAAAGGCAAGCAGTTTAAGATGAGAAGCTATCAAGATAGAAAGTTTTCAGGTGTCTGGGAACCTCTACAGTGAAGGGGTGGGATTTTGCTGATTACGTTGATGGAGCACAAGTACAGCAAGCTCATCAGAGTATATTCTATTGAAGTACTCATAAAATCAGCTTTGGGGAGGCACAAAAAATATAATACTGAATACTGTATTCAGAATGAAAAATATTGATAGATTTTACATGATCCATTTTAATCGCAATAAAAATTAAAAATGTGTACACCATGTACAGATGAGAAACACACGTAAGCAATTTTATATTAATAGAAATTTCAAAATAATTGCGTAAATTTCACTACTCCACCTGACACTTTCCAATCTTTAAGTAGCTACATTTTTACAAACAACTCTTGAAATATTTCCAGCGTTTAATTTAAACTGACTAATAAATGAAAATAGTGTAAGAAATTTAATTTAAACTTAGAAACGCTGGATAATGAAAATAGTCGATAAGAAAAAGTTATGTTTGAAATAAATGCATATTGATAGAAAAAAAAAAACACTCTAAATTCACTTGGATTGGGGGGGGGGGATGACCAGTGCAAAACCATGAAGATTAATTTATAACAATTTTTGTAAGTAAGAAAAAAATTCAGTGTATTTAATGACTTGGATTTAATGGTCACAGCTTATTAATGGAAATATATATATATGTATTTTTTTCAAATCAAGAAAAATTAAAAATCCAGCACTAAGTAGGGAATAAGGACCCTGACCAACTTCACTGCAAAAATAGGAAAAAAAGAAGACACCTTTCCATCAACACTGGTTTGACGTCACTTTTGTGCGCACACACAATGTAAACAAATATCGCGAACAAGAAACCTTTTTAACCAAACTTTGTATTGATATATATATATATATATATATATATATATATATATATAATTTTAACTAATAAAACCTAGTCATATTGTGATAATAAAACTTTTAAAACCAAACTTTGTATCGGTATATAATTTTAAGAAAAATAAAAACTAGCTATATGATTATATAGTGTGACAAAAAAAAAAACACAAAAAAACTGTGTGTGTGTATATATATATATATATATTATATCGCGACAATAAAACTTTTTAAACAGTTTGTACTGATATATATATATAATATTAATAATAAAAACAAGTTATACAGCGGCAATAAAAAATTTTAAACCAAACTTTGGGTTTTGTTTTAAGTTTTATTGTCGCAATAACTCGTTTATATTAAAAAAAAATCTATATCTATCTAAATATAAAATTTGGTTTTAAAGTTTTCTTGTGATATTTGTTTACAGAACTGTGTGTCCGACTATGAAGGTGAAAATCAAACCGGTGTCCTTTTTTCTTTCTTTGCAGTGAAGTTGGTCAGGATCCTTTTTATTCCATACTTCGTGCAATAAAATTAATAATTTTGTTTTAATAAAAAAGTAAAAGCTATTTTAAATTCTGCTTTTTTTTTTTTTTTTTTTTTTTAATATATCACAGTCAAACTGCGAGAAAAATATTTTTAGTAAGACAATTTAATTATCTATGAAAGTAGTGTATATGAATTTTCTTTTTAACCATTTCCAAGAGTCAAAAGAATTTAGAATTTTATTTGGTTATTTTAGCTGTTTCTAAGAGAAAATTAAGGAAATTGTGAATAATTGAACTGTTTGAATTTAATCCTTAAAACAGTTTTAATGTAAATAAAGTAAAAGGAATGAATGTAGTTTGAGTTTTTTTATTTTGAACAAATGCACCATTTTCATTCAATAATCGTCTCTGAAAATAAATGGCGAATCTCATGAAATGTGAATTAATATATTAATAGAATAGGGAGAATATGTGATCGATGAAATCAATTGGAATTTTTTGTCTAAGGAGCACAAGCTGAAAAATTAACTATTTGAGAACCTAATGTCGATTTATCAGATGTAATGCTATTTCGATCCAATTGCCTTCTCTTGATATATTGGATAACAAAACTAATAAATGATTGAATTCAGATTTATCAAATTTAAATATAAAAGACCTTGTAATATTGATTCCTGAAAACCATGTAAACATAAAACTACAGTAGAGTAAGAAGTAGAAGTCTTCTGTACTATTACTAAGAAATAAATACTCTGAAAATAGATACTTTGCATTTCAGCTTCTTTCGAACCCCTTGCTTCCATGATTGAGCTATTAAAATGTTCCGTGTGTAACACAAAATTGAATCTTGTTAACTGCTCTGCATTTTTTCTTCAAAATTATTTTTGCATTTAATTTCCAGGATGTAGCGCGCACACACACGTCTTCTAATATATAGATTAATGCACATTTTTGAGGTTTGTAAATGTATTATAACTTGGGCTATGACAACGGAATATTTTCATTGTTTTGACCTTCGAGTAAATATCTATTGATATCTTTACTTTTTATATAAAGTGATGTGCTTCTCGGTTAATGAACTGCGTAACTGTCAGATATATATACTTGAGTCAAAACGATAAAAACATTCTGTTGTCATAGCCGTAATTATAACCAAGCTCAATTAAACTTAAGGTGTTTTTTACACCGTTGTGTACATATGGGATATTTTTGTCTTTAATTTAAAAGAGTGAAATGAAAGTGGGAGTTTTGAAACTTTTTAAATGTACTCAATGCAAAACTTTTTTTATACATACATTTTTCGTTCAGTTAAACTTTACTTTATTTCAATTACTAACTTTTTAAAAATCAAAACTTATTTATTAAATTAAATAGATTTATCAAAATAAATTAAACATCAAATAATTAACATATCAGAAGTTTTATTTGATTTGCATTTATTTCCGATTTTCATATCGTCCGAAGTTTGACACGAAAGGGGGAGATAATTCATCCTTTTAAATTAAAGACGAAAATAGTTCATATGTACACAACGATGCAGAAGCACAAAATTCATTAGTTAATTATGTTTAGCCACAAACCATTGCTGTAAAATTTTATCTAGAAAAGAATTTATTTGTATCGATATTCATTTTTCTTACTAATATTAATGGAAAGTACAAGAATTTTCACATACAGAAATAACTATGCCTTTTGCCCTTTGATTGTTTTTTTTTTTTTTTTTTTTCAATAAATCTAATTTTCCAATAAATACCACTTTTACATAGTGGTAAAAAAAGAAAATACATTACTTTATTTTTAATGAATATAATTTGTATTCAATAGAAAGAAATTTTAATTTGAACAATAATTATTCAGTGCAGAACACCTTAATTATGTAAACATACGCTATCTGTGTTATTGGGAGGTTTTATACTGCTTAAAAGTATAAAAGAAACAATACTATTTAACAAAATTAGAGGACTGCCTCCCTCCATATAAAAATCATTAAGGTGTCTTCTGACCCTGAGGAAAGAATCACAGAAAGGCATCATTATTATATCTAAGCTTTACTCATTTATATAGGCCAGCCTCAATGGGTAACACCTGTGATTGAGTTCGATTCTCATTGGAGGTACAACTGTTTTCAAATTCTTCATAAGTTAAAGATATTTTTCAACCTTGTTGCTATTTATTCAATAAATATTTTTATTTAATATTAACCGTATAATGACCTGGCCCCTGTTGATTGCGTTCCCAGGCTTTGCCTTCTCCCTTTGAGCAGGGGTTTGTTCATTGCTGATCGCTTGAAACTCCCTTATGGAGGAATGCGTACAGGGTTGTCCAGGCACTTTTTGCAGGTCGGAGTGCTCCTCCTCGGAGGGTGCTGACTTAATCCTACTTTTCAACCTTGGTGTCATAGTTCTTGCAGTGGGAGAGATCTAAATACCTTTATTGAAATAAAACAAAAACTATTTAAATAAATAATTTTTTAAAATTTTATTTTTTATTCTTTTTTTACACACGAATCGCCACTTATCAAGGCCCGGAGGTCACTCGAGGATAAGGGTTAATGGGTATACATTAGATAATGTGATTATAGCGTAGTAAACATAAGTAGTGGGAATTTTGTAAATTGGATTACTTAGTGGAACGGTTAATCAAGAACTTGTTTACGTTGGACTTGAAGACAATCAAATTGTAGTCAGCTGGAAAGCAGGCAATCGGAAGAGTTCACAGGTGTGCAGTTCTAAGAAAGAAGCTTTGTTCATGGAATCTACATTTAGGTTTAGACACAGATAAAGAGTGTGGGAAATTATTGATTTAATTAAATCGAATATAAAATTTGATTTCTTCATAAAAATGTTAACCATTTTAATCTTTTCTTAAAAGAAATTATTTTGTGAGCCTTTGAAATTTGATAAACCCTAACAAGAAGCTCTGAAACATAAAAAAATTATGTTGACTGAAAATTTTAAAACTGATAAGATGTTTTTAATGCAAATAGTTTTTAATTATTTATCAAACTGGATAAATTTGCATTCAGAGATCTTGTTGAACAGAGAACAAAAAATTTATTAAAATTAAAACATTTTTATGGAGGGAGGGGGATATTAATTTGAATTTCATTTGAATAAAAACAATTTGCTTTTATAAAAATGTTTGCAACCGCATATTTACTATTCTAAGCGATTTTCTGTCTGAAATTGTATGCAGTAAACAATTGAATTCGGTCTGAAGACTGTGTTATGCATTACATTCCTTCAACCATTGATAAAATTGAGGTTTTACCCGTAGTTGACATGTGCAATAAATATCCCTGACCATTTAATTTATTTCAATTTATTATGTTTTTTTTAATTAAGATTTTCCTTACTGTGAAGTAAGCATTCATTTTTGTTATCATTTATTTAAACGTTACTTACATTTAGTTGATTTATTTTAACTTCTATTAAAAATATTTCACTTTCAGCAGTAATTATTACTACAAATAAGCATTTTTTTTTTAAATATTATATTTATTTAAAAAAAATCTGTAAAACACTTTAATAAGGATATCTGAAAACTATTTTTATGTGGTCACTTACATTTTTATCGAGGTCTTAAAATTAGGTTATACCGTTTACTGTGGATGACTGTAAAAACAGGAAGTCACTTGGCTCAGTAAATATGCGAGTATACAAAATGTCTTAAAATTTCTCAGTATTATTTTCTTTACTTTTTTGTTACAAAACCAAACTGGAGACAGAATACAAATAGAAAGTTTATAAATAAACTTCTCCACATTAACTGGATTAGTTTTTTATTTTTATAATCAACGTTTGTTACTGATTTTATTTTATGACCCAATAATTCTAACGTGATTTACCTATTGCTGCTTTGTCATTAACTATTAATTTCAACAAATTGTAACAGTCACAATTACATATCTTATATCAGATATACTTAAACTCAAATAAAACCTGTATTTCTATTATCATTTTGTGGGTTATTTAATGCCAAATTCAGTAATTTTGGAAAAATAAATTTTAATATGCAAGTTGTTTATATCTTCAAATATTTATTTATGGCGTTTAGTTTGTTTTACGATATATCAACCCTTTTCAGGTGAAATCATTTAGGAAAAAATTTTTGATGCTTCAAGTCCTTCCATATTCGAATATTTATCTATGGTGTTTAGTTTTGTTGTCTTGTAGAAAAAATTGTTATTTTTGCTTTTGACTTTACAGAACATGGTTGAGTTTTGAAAAAAAAAACAATATCAATATTTGGTGTATTTAAGTCAAGAAGCCAGTATCTTCAGACATATTTATATTCGGCACAATCATGTTGACACACCGGTTCTCGCCAGATCACCAAAGGTAAGCAACGTTGAGCCTGGCGAGTACCAGATGGGTGACCATTTGGGAAGGCAAGGGTGCTGTATGTATTGCTAGATAAAATACCAGGTTGGGAAAATGGTGCCATTTATCCTTCTTTCGAGGGTAGGTAACCCATCTAGTGATGGCGTCACAATAAAAAAAAATACCCTTGATAGCCCTGGCGAAGCATCAAGTATTCAGCTACGGAGAAAATTTGAATTACACTACAAACTCGTGTAGTGAGTTCAATCTCTGGTGTGGCCGCATGTTGCGTCATGTTTATTTTCAGCCAGCTTTCTTTCTTTTTACATTTTGCCATAGCCGAGTTATGTAACTTATGAAGCTTTACTATAATAATTTAGTATCAGAATAGATGATTATTTATCCATAGATTCAGAGTTCAGTGGATACGTTAACAGACCGAAGAGTTTAAATAGCTATGTTTGAACACTGGTTTTTTCAGAATATAAATAGCATTAGTAGCAATACTAGAAAATATATACATTAACTAAATAATATATAAAATTACTTTAAAAAAAAAATGATCTTCCTCTATTTCAGTAAATAAAATAATCAGACATATTAATCCATAAAAATTCTTGAGGAAGGTATGAATCGATATCTTCCTTCCCGAGTTATGGTTAAAATAGGGCAAACTAAACTCTAAATATGAGCTAATCTAGAAGGAAATTCCAATATAAAACCTACAACCAAGTACATTCGTGTACGCTTAAAATGACATCACATGGCTGGTGAAGAGAGTGAGTGTTGTACTCTATGCATGGCCCACTATAACCTAATTTATATGTACGGCTTGTCTGATAATTATGTCAGTGTTAATAGTCCATCATACTTTTCCTAATATTAAAGCAGAAAAGATTTGAGAGAATAAATACAAACATATGTATCTTGTATTAAGCAAAGAAGTTAGAGATAAAACTTTGCTCGCTAGCTACCAAAAGAATTGCATGGCAACACGCATTGCATGTGGATGCAGACAAGGGCAACTTTGTAATTGATTGCTGAGTTGCAAATTAATAACTGACAGTGATTTTGTTTTTTAAGAAAGGTTTTTAGTTCCTCTCACTGCAATAACTTAGACACTAGGGTCGGAAAGTGGAACTCGGAAGTTAGCGCCCCCAAGTAAGAGTGTCTCAAGCAATCAACAATAAACTAACCCCTTCTCACAGAGAGAAAGCAAGGCCTAGGAGGGTGGACCTCTTAGAATTGCACAGAACTAAACTCCCACCGCAAAATCAACAGGGACTGGATCCTTACAGGAATGGTCTAATCTCTGTTGATTTTGAGGGCCAAGGATTTAAATCTCTAGCCAGAGAATTAGGAGTACTGGAACATTGGAAGAGTGGTACGATTTTTATATGCACGATTACAGTAAATTCTTGAATCTTTTGACTTCCGTTTGATTGTCTGAATGACAAAAGAAAAAGATAAATGAAAATCTGTGCAGAATAGCAAATATGTGAAAAAGTTTACTGAGTGGTTGTATCTTGCTAGTCGATTGCCCCAGACTTTTTATATTGTCTTTCGTAGGAAAGGATCCCTTCAACTGGGCTTGGTTGCAAACTAGTGGGAAGAATCCATTTAATAATGGTTTATCACAAACTTGGTGTTTAGTGGGATTATGCATATTTTACATGCTTGGCATCTCTACCGGTTTGACCATGTACAGTATGCCACTTTTGCATCACCTCCATAGCACACCCAGACATTCTAGACAATAGAAATCAGGGTAAACAGGGAAAGAACTTATTTGATTGCACAAAAACTCCAGTGATGAACTACAGTGTTTATTGTCTGCAGTTCATTGTAAATGAACTACAGTGTTTGTCTGCAGTTCATTGTAAATGAACTACAGTGTTTATTGTCTGCAGTTCATTGTAAATGAACTACAGTGTTTGTCTGCAGTTCATTGTAAATGAACTACAGTGTTTGTCTGCAGTTCATTGTAAATGAACTACAGTGTTTGTCTGCAGTTCATTGTAAATGAACTACAGTGTTTGTCTGCAGTTCATTGTAAATGAACTACAGTGTTTATTGTCTGCAGTTCATTGTAAATGTACTGCTATTTTATGTATAGGTGAGATTCATTATTTTTTTGCGGCCGAATTAAAAGATAAATTAACCTAATAGATCCAATGGAATTTTAATTTAGATTGCTATTTTCATAATTTCCATCAGTAGCCATTATGGAATTTGCACATTTTTAATTGTAAATGTTAAAATTTGTTTTGAAGTCGATTTTTGCTTTATTATCTTTTGTCAAACATTGTTTTCCTTGGTATTTTTTTAAACTGTAATAAAAAAAAAAAAACAAGAAAAAGCAAGCAAAGCACAGAAAAAAATGACACTTTAGATACAATAAATTTACATGAAGTATTACAGTCATTAATAAGTGATATTTATATTTTTACTAGTAATTTTAGTTATATTAGTCATATTATTTTGTATTAGCCAATTTATGTAAATGATTCTGATATTATAATAATAATAATACTACATATGCATCAATGTACAACATGTACATAGCAGTTATGGATATGGCTTACACACTGACTTACCATTCTGTTCCTCTTCTGCCTCACGGTCAACATGGCGTACTCTCCCTGGGGGTTCAGGTAAATTCAATGTAAAAGAATTATTTTATGACAGTTTTTATCTATATGAAAGGCTTTAAACAAAACTTTGTATTTTGAGTATTTGAAACCATTGGCATAAGGAATCATTTATTCCAGGATGTTTTTTTTTTTTTTCAGAAATTTTTGATAAATATAGGTAGAGAAAATTAGTTCTTGAATTAATCTATATGATTTTATTTATGTTTTTCTTTCTGATCCAGAAACTATTCATTTGGACATAAACAGGTGTTAAAATATAGAATAGTATTAAGGTTTATTATTTAAATAATGCATTTAAAAATAAAACTGGACAAAAATAAGATGGGAATTTATGGAAAAATTATTTATTATTACTATTATTTATTATTACTATTATTTATTTTCGAAATATCAAAAAGTGTAAAGCAGAGTTTGGACTGTTTTGTTTTGTAGGAAATTTTCAAAAGATGAGAATAATTTTTAAAATATTTACTCAAAATTGTGTGTTGAACACTTTAGTTTTTTTTTTAAAAAGAAATAAATTTTTTAAATCGTAAAAAAGCTTTTATTAAAGTTTTTATTTTTGAATCTTAAATATTTACATTTTTTTATTTTTTATTTTACTTAATTTAATATATTTGTAATCGTAGATATTTTGTAGCTATGAAATATATTGATCTCTGAATCAAATTTACTGAGAGAAAGGAAAAAGATTGTCACGCTGTATCCGACATAAACAAGTATAAATACCTTAATTGTATAATGTATAATACGTGAACACGATTTAATTTTGTTTTTAAAGTTGATTTGCTTTTAGAAAAAGTATGAATAAAATAATGCAGGGAATAAATACAGGGCAGAAAAGAGACATTAGAAGAAATAAAAAGATAACCTCTTTTCTTAGTTAGGCTTGACCATTGGTCAAACCTTTAGGACAGCTTTTAGAGATGCATGGCAAAATCTGTTGTGCCTGACATTTTAAAGTAGATGAAAATAAAGGTTGAATAAATTAATGTATATTTTTTATTCAAGCAAAGGGATATGTGGGAGATGGTACAAGTGTATTTTCTGTACATGAATCGTGCTAGAAGCTGAACACCATATCTGTTCAAACAAACAAAATTGGCCTTGAAAAAAAAAAAAAATTTACTAAAAAAATCCAAAACAATTTATATTAATTTATTACAAAAGTAAACATTTATTTAAGAAAACTAAATGTTCTTCCAATTTGACAAAGAATAACTATTTTTATTAAAAACTAGAAGTAAAAAAAAAATTTGAGGCGTTGGGTCCCCCATTCAGCCTGGGTTATTTATCAGTTTACTTAAATCGGGATAACATGAGATATTTAGTCAGTTAAATATAAAAAAGATAACATCCTAAATTAATCACTTTCTGCTTGCTATATTTCTTTCTTCCTCCACTAAGAGTTAAATCATATTACTATTGTGTTATTTACCTTTGTTTATAATGAACATTGTGGGGGGGGGGAATAAGAGCCAAACATTAAACAACAAAAGAAAAGCAAATCTATATATTAATACCGTGGTACCTTTTTTAACGTACGTACGTGTGTCACTGTATCCCGCTTAGAAATTATTTGATCAGGAAATCCTATTTATTAAAAAAGGAGGATATAACCTACTTCAAACATTAAATTATAGATACCCTAATTTAATGTTCGTAGTATGTTATCACATTCCATTCTCCTTTTTAATAAATAAGATAAAAAAAAGTAAATAGATTGTTACTTTTGGGCTGTATGTGAAATTAAAATATACCTTCTTGGTCTTTTAGCTAGGATCCAAGAGTAGTATCTGTTCTGTCTAAAGATGGTATAATGATATCGTGGGGTTTCCATTCGTGGGCGTCCATACAAAAAAAATATTGGAATCGTCCCATCACTAATACAGGGTGACCCCCAAAAAACGGGCCCCAACTCTAATTAGGCCCCGTTTCTTAGTGTTTTTTCTGAAAGAAATGAAACTTTGGTCATAACTAGTTTATTATATTCAAAACATCACATCAAAACACTAGGGTCTTTGGCCTTCTTTTTTTCTCCGTTGACTGTAAAATGCTCAGAAAAACAATTGAATGTCCTCCGTTTTTTTTTGGTCACCCTGTATATATAATTATTTATTATAATTATTAAATACCTACAAACACTAGTGTTTCATCCTTTTGAAAATCATCAGTGCAGAGTGTTAAGATTACTGCCAATCAAGAGCCATCTCTGACTCCATTAGCAAGGAACAAATCCACACGACCACCGCCAACCGCGAGAAATATCGTTGAAGTTTAAATATTTATTTTTAAATGTCTTAACGTCTGTCAGTGATCAAATTATATGATCTGTGCAGATATATATGTGTGTGTGTTTAGTTTTGTAAATTCAGTTAAGAATTTTTGATGAGGAATTGAATCTGATTAAACATAAGATGGTTTTTATCATTAATATTTTGTGAATAACATCTCTTAAGGTTCATAAATAATTTCTTGCTTTAATTTTGAACCTAAATACGAAACCTCCCATATTTTTCTTTCCAATTAATGGCATATTAATGATACAATGTGTGTATGATAAGATTAACCCTTTATATATAAAAGCTTTGTTCAAATGTACTGGGTTACTGACGGTTGAAATCAACAAGATAGTATATATTTATTAAAAAACAAAAAGAAATCTTTCACCCCCTCCTCATATATAAATGATATATGAATCCTTTAGGCATTATGCCACTGGCCACTATCATTAAATTCCTACATTTATTTAAATTCATATACTTTTAGATATATTTTTCCTAAACATTACGTTCGAATTTTTAAAATTAATCCCTTAAAAATTTATAATTTCTGAAAAATGTTTCAATTTTAAATAAAGAAAAGATAGAATTAAGTTTGAAAATATTTTTTTAGCATTTAATCTGAAACATTTTCAAAGGAGAAGTAAAATGAAGAATCTGAAAATGAAATGATTAAAAAAAAAAAAAAAAAAAAAATTTTTTTTTTCTCTCTGCAACCTCTCTCTGCTCCTGTGTGGAGGTAAACAAAAGTGAAAATCTATGTGTTTAATAGGACAATGCCATGCAATAGTTGCGGCAAACACAAGAGGGGATTTACAATTCTGTTCTCTACATTTTGCAAACATTAAGAAATGCGACAACAAAAGACTGGCTATATGTTTAGAATAAACTGCATCTTTCAGAGATATGTGATTATTAAAAAAAAAAAAAGAAAAAAAAAGTCTCTCCTCTCAACACAAGCCACCAATATGGAAGTATTATCTATTTTACACATTTATGACTTATTTATATAATTAGAAAACTCTGCGGACCTTGCTTGCTTGCTTGCATCTTATCTTTAATGATCGGGCGATTCAATCTTTTAGAAATGGGATGACGAATGAATATATATATATATATATATATATGAACTACTTAATTTACTCACATAAATTTAATATACGAAAGTATAGATTTATGCGTAAACTTTAAGTATTTACTTCAAAAGTGCTCAATACGTAGGTAGAGCTAGTTAGTAATTTATAAAATATATATGGCGATTAAGCTACACTGAATATTCTGCGTTTCATCCACTATAGGATTCGTCAGGCTTATGCGCATAAGCCTGACGAATCCTATAGTGGATGAAACGCAGAATATTCAGTGTAGCTTAATCGCCATATATATTTTATAAATTACTATATATATATATATATATATATATATATATATGCATGCATATGGGCGTGGCTCAGTCTAAAGAATGAGGACAGAGTTGTACGTTTTAGTTTCGATTCTAGCTGGTGGCACTCAAGTCATATATATATATATATCTTGGAAGTTTTTTCACCTTTAAAACTATATAAAAAAAAAATTACTTAATGTTTATATTTTTTATCATTCGTTAGAAAACTGTTTAGTCATTTAATCACCTGCAATCAATGCATCAACTTGCTCTCTCGAATTCGCTGTAGTACTAATGCTAATTTAAGGGATCATCAGTTGTTTACCATGAAACACTGTTTCGAGGATTTAACATATATATAGTTTTGATCTCACTACTATATATTAGGTTTAATATAATTGATAAAGAATTCTCTATAATAATAAATACGTAATCTGCATGAATTAAAATATCCTATTTAAGCATATCTTACGACCGGGCAACGCCAGGTGGCCTGCAAGTTTCCATATAAAGTTAGATATGTGTATATGTTTGTAAACTATTTTCATTAATAATTCATTTTCTTTATCATTTTTCATAACTTTTGGATATTTTACTAATTTAGACATGACAATGAAGTAGATAACATTGGTTTTAATTGAAATTCAAATTTTTGATTTTCGTTTTTATTCCAAACGAGCGTTTATTTGTATGTACAGGATTCACTCCTAAACTAAGTAACCATTCATTATGAATTTTGGAACACAGCTGCTAAGTTCAAGATGAGTAATGTGGGCTATATTTAGTTTAGATTTATCCAAAAAGAACAGAAGGAGTAGAAGCCCTTTGTAAACATTCGGTTATCTCTCCGATTTTTGTAAAATTTTAACAATAGGTATTAGACATCAATTAAATAAATATCGTTTAAATTTCAGTTTCTTTGGAATATTTTAAAAAAAATGTGAAAGTCTAATATGGGCATAATCTATTTGTAAGTCAAATTTCCAAAGGTTTTTAGTTGGAGTAATATGAGCACATCTCATTTGAAAATTCAAAAATTTCTGGTTGTCATAGCATTTGATCTATAATCATTGGACACTAAATAAATTTCAATTTCTTAAGAATATTTTAAAGAGTTTTTAGGGGGCATACTATGAGCATAATTTCTCATTGAAAAATAAAAATATTTCAGATTTGCATTGAATTTAATTCATAATCATTAAATGTCAAAACAAAATTCCCTGAATGTCAATATCTTAAGACAGCTTACACTTTGTCTTAAATTTTAGACATTTTCTAGAATAAGAATTATGTAGTGGATTTTGATCAAAACTGAAATAAGGATTCTAGACATTAGGTTTAGTATCATTATATCTTTATTTTAATCTTCATAAGAGACGTAAAATTGGTGCCAAACTATTTTGTTCAGTGAATTAATTTTATCCACCATGAGACCGGTATTATCATTATTATAGTATGTATATATTAATACTGCCGTACCTTTTAAGGTATGTGTAA
Organism: Euprymna scolopes; assembly: GCF_053919585.1. NCBI lineage: Eukaryota > Metazoa > Mollusca > Cephalopoda > Sepiida > Sepiolidae > Euprymna > Euprymna scolopes. The sequence goes on along the minus strand of NC_136485.1, from coordinate 155,864,528 downwards.
CGTTTTCCAGAATATGAATTATTTGATCGGGAGATCCTTTTTATTAAACAGGAGGCTAGATGGTGATAACATACTACAAACATTAAATTAATATATAGATATGCTAATTTTATGTTAGTAGTATATTATCACTTTCTATCCTCCTTTTTAATAAATCGGATCTCCCGATCACCGACTGCGCAATGTAAAAAAAAAAAATAAATAGATAAAATAAAGACTGTCACTTTTGGGCCGTATGTGAAACTAAAATATACATTCTTGGTCTACTGGCTAGGATCCAAGGGTGGTACCTGTTCTGTTTAAAAATGGTGTGCTATTGTGGGGGTTTCCTTTGGCACCAAGCGTCCATACAATGGAAATATATCAGATTCCTGTAATGCTATTGGAAATAAACCAGATATATTCTGACACTTCCTTAACCAGATTACTTAGATAAATACTTTTACTGTTTTAACAAAAGGGTTACAAAAATATTGCAGGGGAGGGGGGGGGTCATTCACATTGAACGTCCACAAAATGCCCAGCAGAGATATTTTACATATAAAAGATACTGCTGTGGAATTTCCACAGGTCCCGCTAGTATGGATATAATTGTTTTGTTAGTGATTGAAATATTTCTATTTTAATGTTTAGAACTATGTGAGTCTTATTAAATGAATTTCACTGCAGGATTTTATAATAGTAAATCAAATCTATTCACCAAGACGGCGATGCATGGTATGTAAAGGTGTACAGTGTTTGTCACATCTCAGATACCTATTTAGTTGCAGGTGTTCTATTGTAATTTTCTTTCTCCTAGATTAGTTACCCTTTCAAACTCTAGTTTACCCTTATATTTTTCTCGTAGAAAATTGGGATAGATTTATATCTATTATCGCTGGAAAAATGGTGGGATCCTTCAATTGATCTAGTAGATATCTCCCTTCTGATGCAATTCTCTACCTGTATAAGAGCCAAGGATGGAATATTGTTGCCATGTCTATGCAGGAGCTGCTAGAAAGACCTTACCTGTCTTAACAGGGTTCAGAATAGATTTCGTAGCCTAGTAGGGGATGCCCTTTTCTCCTACATGCAACCTCTTTCTCACAGAAGAGACGTTGCGAGCCTGTCTCTGCTTTATCGTTATTTTCATGGCAAGTGCTCGTCTGAGTTTCAATCTGTGGTCTCTCCTCACCAAACTTTCACGAGAAACACTTGTCTAACTGAAAACACTATCAATAATTTCCCCACTCTTTATCCGTGCCTAAACCTAAATGTAGATTCCATGAACAAAGCTTTTTTTCTTAGAACTGCACACCTGTGGAACTCTCTTCTGATTGCCTGCTTTCCAGCTTTCAATATGGTCGTCTTCAAGTCCAACATGAACAAATTCGTGATGAGCCGTTCACTTAAAGTAATCCAATTTACCAAAGTTCCACTACTAACGATTCCTATGATATTGTCCCATTGACTACTGTACACTCATTAACTCTTAGCCTCGAGTGACCCCTAGGCCTTCATAAGTGATGACTCCTATGTAAAAAAAAAAAAAAAAACAAAAAACAAAGTTGTCCATGTGTATGGATAGTCGTGCAATGTTTGGCAGAACTTAAATATTATCTACACCTTTTTGTTGTATCCTGGCATGTTCATACCGTAAATGAAATCCTGGTTAGTGTTCTCCATAAGCCTCGGTCCATTGTTGATCTGATTCCTCTGAAGACATCGCATGATTTTGAACTTGGCAGAATAGATGGCGTAGGTTGCCATTGCATTCCCCAGCTCAGTGGCATCTGACTTGCCTATTTGCACTTATCCGTTGTCCTTAGATCATCAGCATAGCTGCAGACGAATAACGTGACTCTTAATATCATAAAACCGTTGATCTACTAGAGATTCATCCTCCTCCATGGCCATCCAACGTCCTGCTGCCGACATCATCAGTTACCTTCTCCTAGATGCATGTCTTAACGAAGACTAGAGGTGCATCTCTACACCAGGGATCGCCAAAGTTTTTGAATGGTCGGCCATGTTGCTGACTTTTTAGAGCTATGCAGAAGAAAATAACAAAAAAAAAAAAAAAAAGGACTTGGACGTATTTTATATTGTGTTGCTCATTAGCTTTGCTTTTTTATTGAAGCCTGTTCTCCGAAACCTCGTGTTCATTTTCTGAACAAAAAAAACACTATTTTCATCAGTGATGTGAGTTCCGTTATAGAAGCGTCGATTTAATTTGAATAAAATAAAATATGCATTAAGTGTGCTTGAAAGCCAAACTACAACACAATTTTAGGAAAATAAACAAATATTTTACTCGAAATTATAATCTGAATATATTTCGGAGCAAACTCCATCCTTAGTAGTTTTCTTTTCTTCTTTCTTGTCATGTTGTAAAGTTGGAGAAAGTCAAGTCAGTAGTAAAGATCCACATGTTATCTCTCAGTGGTTGTATTTTGAAATGTCGGAAATGGTGCGTTGGCTATGCAAGATTAACGTCAGTGGTGCGAGTTCCGTTATAGAAGCATCCCAAATTACAATGCAATTTTACATATATTTCCATTTTATTTACATTTTTTTTCCTGAATATTTTACGTTTATGTAAGAGCACCGGATTTGGCCCGCAGGCTGTAGTTTGGAGACTCCTGGTCTACACTAATAATCATTGCACTACTTCCACTTATGCAGAATTTTAGAATAATGGTTGGCGAAATATATTTTGTACACAGTTATTAAATTTAATTTGAGCAATTGTATAGTTTTGGTAGTGATGTTAACTGTGTCGTCTGGGCCTTGATAAGTGGTGACTCCTATGTCAAAAAAGTTAAAACAAAGGAAACACGTATATTAGGTAACTCTATATAAAAAAACATCAGCTTAGCATAATTTTAATCCAGGGGAAGAAAATCGGAACATGAGAAAGTAAAGGAAGACATTATATAGGAGTGGGGAGCAAGGACTTTTTTTTTCTTGTTGACGTGTTGACGGACATGTTTTAATTAGAACGGTCGAGGCGTTGTATTACTTGAAATATAATTTACAATGCCTCAATAAGAATAGTAAGAGACTTTCACGTTATTTTGGATGAATTTTGCAATGTGACTAACACAAAACTATCAAGAAGGCGGCCTGGCACTCTTAGAGTCAGGTTGGAATTGCTGTCTGAGCCAATATGATGCAAAACCTGACATAGGCTGTGAAGACAAGGCATAACTAAAGACCACCTTTGATGCACCTATAAATGTATTTTGCACACACACACACACACACACACACATATATATTGATGCCATTGTTCCATTTCAAGAGACAATGGACACCCCTGTAAGAGTAGCTGCACATGTAATTGTGAGGCAAGGGTTGCACAATTTCCAACCACACCTCTCCTGAATTGTCGCTGCTTGGATCCAGTGGCAAAGATAAGTCCAGTGCAACTGGAAACAATGCCAAGATAAGCGGAGAGCACATACAGCACCTGGAAGTCCCAAATGGTCACCCATTTAGTACTGACCAGGTTCAATGTTGCTTAACTTTGATGATCTGATGGGAACAGGGGGTGTCAACGTGATTATGCCGTGTGTGTGTGTGTGTGTGTGTGTGTATATATATATATATATATATATATATCTATATATATCTATATATCGTTAAAGATAAATAATAATTTACAAGAATTTATTGCTCGACAAGATACACAAAAAGAAATATTAAGATTTCCTTAATTTGCAGAGTTTCAAATCAGATGATTAAGGAAATCTTAGTATTTCTTTGAGTATCCTGTTGAACAATAAATTCTTGTAAATTATAATTTACAAACATTAAACTTTGTTCTTTTATGGCAAACTCTATTTCCTACTTCAGTTTTATTGGGCTTCTTTTTTTTATTTGTTTGGGATTACTATATTAATAATTATATTTACATTCGCTTGGAGTTTACAGAAGCTTTTGGCTTGTAAACTTAATTCTTACTTTTTTTTTTAAATATATATACTAGCAGGCATCCGGGCGGTTCCCAGTCATACAATACACTTAAACATATATTTATTTTATGTAGATTGAGTGTGTATTCTTATAAAATCAATCGTCTATTGATTATTATATATTACAAGGGATAATTTACCCAGTGAACTAATTTGCAAAATTTAAAAAAAAAATGACAATGTCATTTATAAAATTCCGTGGTTGATGAGCAGAAATCAGAGGCCCACAGTATTAATGCTGGAGTCCCTCAGGGGTCCATACTGGGCCCAACTCTCTTCCTGATCTACATCAATGATCTCCCAAAACACATACTAAAATCTTTCGTTGACATCTATGCTGATGACACGACCATCTATGGCAACACATCAAAGGCCGTAAATGATGATGTTCTCTCTGATTCTCTCTCCTCTGATCTTAAGCGCGTGGTACAGTGGGGAAAGAGGTGGCTGGTTACCTTTAATGCATCTAAGACCAAGCTCCTATCTCTACATCATAAACGCTCTGATCCCCATTTGGCATCAATTGAAATGGATGGCTTTCGTCTAAGGGAGGCCCCAGGATTTGATAAGCTCCTGAGTTTGATCTTTACACCTGATCTTAAATGGAACACATACATCAAGCCTGTGGCCAAGGTCGCTGGGAAAATGGTGGGATCCTTCTACCGCTCCAGAAGATATCTCACTAATGATGCAATTCTCTATCTATATGAGAGCCAAGTACGTCCAAAGATGGAGTACTGCTGCCACATCTGGGCAGGGGCTGCAAAAAACAGCCTATCCTGCCTTGACGGAGTACAAAATAGACTCCGTGGCTTGGTGGGGGATGCCCTTTTCTCTACCCTGCAACCTCTTTCCCACAGAAGAGATGTAGTGAGCCTGTCATTGTTCTATCGTTACTTCCATGGCAGGTGCTCGTCTGAGCTCCATTCTCTGGTCCCCCCTCGCCAATCTTTCTCAAAAAACACCCGATTAGCTGAAACCACCGTCAATAATTTTCCCCACTCCCTATCTGTGCCTAAATCAAAATGTAGATACCATGAACAAAGCTTCTTTCTTAGAACTGCACGCCTGAGGAACTCTGTTCCGCTTGCCTGTTTCCCTCCCGAATTCAACCTGCATGTCTTCAAGTCCAACACAAACAAATTCCTGATGAACCTCCCCCCCCCCCCCAAGTAATGACACCTTACAAATTCTCCAATACTATTGCTACACTATCCCTTTGATTACTGTACACACAATAACCCTTATCCCTGAGTGGTCATTGGGCCTTGATAAGTGGTGAACTCCATGTAAAAAAAAAAAAAAAAAAAAAAAAAAAAAAAAAGTTTGTTTTCAATATCACATCAGCTGATATTTGAGCTTAACGATGAATGCCCTGGAAAAGTCACTTCTGATGTTTAGTTTTAAAATATGCAAACAAAAATGATTTGAGGCGATTTTAAATGGTACCTCTTTCATCGTAAATTGAACTTGTTAATTAGAAAATAAAATGGTGAGGTATACCAGGGCTTGAAAAGGGGATCATTTGATCTGTAGTCAAATGCTCTACCATTGAGTTATATCTTCAGATTATAATAAATCTGTTTAAGAACAAATTATTTGCTGAAATTTATTATCTCCCTTGCCGGTGTAACATTAAATATTTTACTGTAAAAATTCTTTATCTATAAGAGAAGACTATTTCTAAGATTGGATTTTTTCGATTTTTGATACTTATCGAATAAATTTTTGTACAAAACATATCTAAGAACATTGCCAGACATATAAATTAGCTTTGTGTGAAATTTGCAAAAGATAGGCTCAGCCATTTCGGAACCTATAAGAAAGGAACACACACACAGACTTTCATATAATAGTAGAGATAGAGAGCGAGGTGATGCAGTGGTTACCAGCACAGACTGTGAGCTTGGTATGACATGTTAGATTTCTATTGGAGCTATTGTTTTATTTTCACTAATACTCTCGGGAAAAGTATGAATCATTTTCTCAATACTCACACCACTCGGCTATTGATGAAATTCCAAGCCTCTGTAGGACAACTCGTCTAAGGAAAATTCCAAAATAACACCTGACTAGCTATGCCACTTACACGTGACACACTATGCAATCGCACGGCACATTACTTGCCTGGTGGAGAGAGTAGATCTTGTTTTGCGCAATGTATTATCCACAGTAACCGAATTCATCTATGGTGGTTATCTGAGAATCTTTCATATGTTGGTCGGATGAGTTCTGTTGAGTCTCAAGAGAGAAGTTGAGGTCCGTTCCATGTGGAGTTGTTGTCAGTCCAAGAGCTAGGAAGAAAGAGTGTGTTGCCGGTTTAACTTTTTATAAACTTAGTCATGTGACTAAGAGCTGGTTTCTGATTGGACAAGCCAGGAAGGAAGTGTATTTCAAAATTTCCAGCCGATAGAATTCGCTCCTGCTCATGTTTGCTAGAGCACAATTAATAAACCAATACACCATTCATGAATTTTACTTTACTGACAGACTTTCAACGACTCAGATTACCATTTATACCATCGGATTTTTGCTTGTCTGCCCACTTTTAACCAACCCATATATTTTGGATTTTACTACATTTAGTACTTCATGTGAAATATCCTTTGGATCTATATACTGCTATAAATTAAACAAAACAAAATTGACTCCTCCCACATTTTGAAGTTTTCAATTTATGTGCTTACCAGCAAAATTATAGCCAGCCTATAAATATTATTTTACTATTTTTCCTGAAGAGAAGAGCCATTATTTGGAACACCATGGAATAAGGAATTTTTAATTTTCAATTTCTGTTCCTTGTCTCGCAATAAACGTTGTAAATTCTAATTTACAAAATTTAAATTTTTCACTTATATTGTCAATAATAATAATAATATTCATAGATATATTAGCAGGCTGCCCGGCGTTGCCCAGTTGAAGATATGCTTGAATATATTTTAATTCATGCAGATTACATATTTATTATTATAGAGACAATTCTCAGTCTATTAGTACGTTGAACAAAATATATAGAAGTGAAATTAAAACTAAAAACTATATACGACTTGGGTGACATTAGCTAGAATCGAAACCGGAAACATAACTTTCCGCCTACATTCCCTAGCCTCTGAGCCATGCCCATATGCATGCAAAAGGTCCACAGAGTATTGTGTGTGTATATATATATGTGTGTGTGTGTGTGTGTAAATTCACCTGTCATCTTTCTTTTTCTTTTTTCTTTTAAGATAGAATCGCCTGATCTTGTGAAGATAAGATTCAAGCACAGGTGCAGTTATCTAATTATAGATATTGAATGAAAAATGGTAATAAGAATACATTATGTCGATTACTTTCAGAAAATGTTAACTTAAATTCAATTATAGTTTCATCAGTACTTGTCAATGTTTAAGATGAAATGAAACATGTCTATATGTATGAAAGATATAAATATAATTGAGGCTTAAGAGGCTTTTAAAATTAATGTAGAAAGTTTTTCATAGTATTTAATATTAAGTCGGTTTATACAAGTCATTTATTCCATATTTTGATTTGATTTATCAAATCTAGTTCTAGTCATGCCGATATATGAATTTTTTGGAGACACCTTTCCCTGTAAGACATTTGAGAACTCATCAGCTTACATGTCATCTGTCATCCCCTAACATCCCCTTCAGCCAATATCTAGTAGCACATGACACTCCCAAAAATTAATTTAAAAAATATTAATAGAAACTACAGCTATTTTAGCCGTTTCATATTGTAAGCTGCGCCTCTGCATCATAGAATTCCTACTCATTCGCATAAACAAACCGACCATCAATCTGGCTCAATGTGGAAGGGGGTACGCTTTAGTGCTTATAAACGATTTTAATCGACTATTTCAAATTAACTAAACGCAATTTTGTAATTCATGACTTGCCTGAAGACGACTGATGGAAGTCGAAAATGTTCGCGGCTATGGTGAATTTCTTTTTACATTCAAACAGACTGTTCAAACATTGCCCCCGCCCCAATGTCAAAGATGGATCGCAAGAGAAGCAAATAGAAATTGTCACTGTTGTTCCATGAAACTATATATATACATATATACTCTAGCAAAAGTACCCGTAGTTGACTGGGTTCAAAAACAGCCTACAGAAAATGGACTCTGATTTATGAAAGTATGATAGGTTATGAAAAAGAAGGGTTGTAAAGAGATAGCTTGGAATTTGGGTGTATCAAAACCAAAGAAAAATATGATGAAAGTAAAAATAAAATAGATAAACCCCATAATTTATTATATCATACCTGTTCACACTGAAACACTTATCACAATATTGTGTGGATCTATATTAAAAAAACCTTGTTAAACTTTGTGACATATTTCCATTCTATGGAGGTCAGGCGCGAACGAACACCCCATAATTTTATCATACCATATTTCTTCAAACTGAAACATAATTATCAAAGTATACTTACGCAGATAGATATGAAAAGTCTTTATTAAAGTTTGTGCCTATTTCCATTTTATGGAGGCCATGCGCGAACGCAGACCACATAATTTTATTATATCATCCCTATTTAAGTTAAGAATACTTTGATAAGTATGTTTTATGTACATCTATGTCAAAAACACTTGTAAACGTTTATTTTTTTATTTCCATACTTTGTGGACCAGGTGCGAACGCAGACCCCACAATTTTAATGAACCACTGTTCTGCCAGATCAAACATACCCATCCTTGTGTCTCGATACATCTATCATTATATGTAATCAGTTTTTTAAAATGGTCAACCATATAGGAGCCTATTCGTGACCATACACACACACACACACACACACACACACACACACACACACACACACACACACACACAGACATTCAGCTTTATATTATAGATATAAAGTTCTCAGTTATTTTATCCATATTTTTTTATCTTTTTATCAGATCATTATCGGGTGGAAGTCAGGTGTTACTGTTAAATTTTTGATGGTTTGTAATGCCAACTGATCATTACTAAAATAAACATAAAATAGTGATGAGATCGCATCGTTGTATATGTTGTTACATCTTTTATTTTTTCATCCATTTTTTTTTTAAATAATCTTAGCTAGATTTATTATATAATAGCTAATCACTATTAAGTGTGTGTTGCTCATATTTTGTGGCTTGCAACTGAGAAGAATTCTAATAAAAAAACAAAAAACAATAATGAATTTTACATATCTGTAAAAAAAAAAAAAAAAAAAAAAAAAAAAGTAAAAATTTGCATGCTAAAATAAATTTCCAAAGAAACACGTTGAGGCAAAGTTAGACTTCATTTTCAAAACATTTATTTTGTAATTATTTATTAACCGAGAAAACTTATTTTATGATTATGAAAGTAAGGACGTACTTACATATACCCCCCCCCCTACAAACCAAAATTTAAAACAGCAATTTTCCTCTCGTGCATGTTTCGCTGAACAGCAGGGATAATTCTTATTTGTTTCTCTTGTGATGTGTCTTTTCTATTTGGCGAGCCAATGTTGAAATGTTCTGTTCAAGTGTAAAAAAAAATTGTCATATCCGCAACGTTTTCAACTCCCATGAGTCGTCTTCAGGCGCGTGGCAAATTAAAAAAAAAAAAAAATTGCGTTTACTGAATTTATTTAAAAAGTCGATTAAAATTGTTTAAAAGCACTTAAGCAGTAATCTCTCTTTCTTCATATTGGTAGATGGAGCTGTTAGAGGAAGACGGGGGGGGGGGTCATGTAAGTCAGCGAGAAATACTTAACCCAATCAAAATGTCCGTTAAGATAGATCACAAGAGGAACAAACAGGAACAATCTCTGCAGTTCCATGAAAAAAAAACAAAAAAAAAAAAAACACACACACACACACACACACACGTGTAATATAATTTCCCAAGTTCTAAACATCAAGTTTTCTCAGTTGGTCATTACTTTTTTAAAAGGTATACATTACAATATAGTTCCGTATTCATACTTTGATTGACAAAATTTATATATAATTTTTTTTTTTCATTATGAAAAAAAACTTTATTTATGAAGAATTTTAATCCATTACGATTGGTATATACAAACCGAGTACGTTTAAAAAACCATTAACCCATATATATTACTCCAATTAATTTTCAACTGGTTGACAGAAGCAGCCTTCCTTGGGAAATAGTAAAAGAAAACCACTGAATAGAGATACCCCCCCCCTTGATAATACAAATATATAATTATTTGCAAGCTAAATATAATATTTATATTGCTGCAAAAAAAAAAATCAATTTGAAGATTATTTGTCTAAAAAAAATAAATGAAAATAAAAAATAACAAAATAAACTGAAATCTGACAAAAAAATAATATTATATAAAAAAAAAAGTACCTGAAAAAGTGAATCATCAAAACTAAATTACATTTCTATTTATTTTAGTGACAAAAAATAAAACTATCAATTTACTACTGAATTGGAGAAAGACCGCTTTCTCAATCAGGATCTGTTGACCTTGGAATGGATTTCTAAGAGCTATATAGGGTGGAAAGATAAAATTGTCGCCATAGAAAAGACATGATTTCATTTCTGTTTGATGAAAACCGGTTTTCTTTTTTTTTTTTTTATAGACTTTTGTGTACAAATTCCGAGAGTGATCTAGTGAGGCAGGTAATCCTAATATTCCATAAGAATCTTTCACTTAGTGATGCAAGCACCAAGTGAAAGATTGTTTCAGCAATCTGCCTCACTAATAGGAGCCTTCTACCATGTCTGAAAGTGACACAACGTTCAACAAGTGAGATCAGAGATGTGCTGCTGCACAACTCCTGCTCGCTACTGATTAACATTATGACAACAGGACCATTGCCAGCACCATCATATTGCAAATCAGGATGGTTCAACGTTTGAGGGCACGGTTCAAAGTTTCTGGCTACAGTTATGGTCTTTGGTGTGGCTTCAAGTGAAGGCCACATCATGCCACCTCACATCTTCGAAGTTGGCTTGAAAGTCAACACCAAACTTTACCTGGATGTGCTGAAGAGTGTGATCTCTTAGTGCAATCAGGTAGCCGCTAGCTGATCCTGGGTGTGGCAGCAGAACTGACCCACAAGTCCAAAGAAACCTAAGCTTGGCTTTAGAAGGAGTGCTACAATTTTGAACCCTTCTCTCACTGGCCCATCTTCTCCCCCAACCTGAACTCGCTGGACTACTTAGTTTGGTCATACATCGAGAACATCACAAACATGACCTTCCACAATACCAAAGCCAGTCTAATCGCAGCCATCCGCCGAGTATGCACCAAGCTCACGCTGGTGCATGCAGAAAAGGCATGCTCCAAGTTCTGAAGGTCCTGGATATGACCGTAAACTATATCGGATGGTGAAGCCCCAGCTTGCGGGCTCTGGGGGGAGTGGAGCTACCCTTTAATTGCCATTGCTCCCAGGTCCACTCTGACCCGGAGTGGTAGTACCTGTTAGGGTCCCACCTATGGGTTAAATAGAAACTGACTTGCAAAAAATAAATATATTCTATTAAAAATTTTTCCTTCAAAATCACCGGATTCGGCATTAAATAACCTGAAAAGGATTGATATGCCGTAAAACAAAAACAACCAACCAACCAACCCAGTTCTCAACCCATATTGAGGCCGTGATTAAGGCTGAAGGTAGCTACATGGAATAGTTGTTTGCTGAACTGATTTTTTTTTTTTTTTTTTTTTTTTTTTAGTAAAAGTTTTAAAATAAAGCTGTAGTGTTGTTTTTGTTAGGGCGACAACTTTATCGTTCCACCCTAGTAAATTGGTCAACCAAATTCACGGCAAATTTCGTTAGGTGTTGAGTTATTGTATCTAAATTGAGAATCACGTGATATGAAACTAAATGAAATTCAGATACTTATGTTTAGTGTTGAGTTCCTGTTTACTTATGTTATGAGGGTTTAATTTATTATTCCTATGTATATGTAGAGAGGTATTAGCTGTAATTTCAGAAAGATTTTATTTCACAAAGCTCTACAATTATGGAGAAATAGAAATTTTTTTTTTTTTTTTTTACATCTAGAAGATCCCAGAACTTTGAAGATTGAAAGAATTCGAGAATATTCTAAAACTGATTAGCACACTGGTACTCTATAAAAGGTGTTTGTGCTAACTCCGCAATTGTTGGTTTGTCGACATGGTGAGTACTAGCTTTGGCATGATTCCATTATAAATCTAGTCGAAAGAATTCTCCTTAAAACCTCTTGTCAACAAAAGGTAATTTCTTTTTAAATATTTCTCTGACCAAAGATACTATAAATTATTAAAAATTTTTAGATTCCTTTTAATGAATGATTAAACTACTTCTCGGTGTACTCTGACATAATCCTAATACCTTCGTCTCCCTCCCTGCCACTAGGTTTTATGACTTAATCTTGAATAAAAGTATTTTGTTTTTGTTTTATTGGAATTATTAAGGAGTCACTAACGGGGTGCCCCGTGATTGGATGGAAAACAACCAATCACAGGCTTCCCTTTTAGATTGCTACAAACACCACGAAAAGAGTTTTGTCGAATTCTCAAGGCTTCCTTTTTTTTTTTTTTTTTTTTCAACCTGGCCAAAAACTCCACAGTAAACAAACATTGTTAATAAGACGAATCCCACAGATAAGTTCTGCAAAACGCAACTGTTTTTGCAAAGAAATATTTCTTTCCTCTTTTTCTTTCAATACAAGTTTTATAACGATTTTCATTTGTGTTTGTGTTCCTTTCTTCTTGCCCACGTAACCGTATTTTGTTGCGAATTAGTTTTTATGTTGAATGATTTTTATGACTGTTATTTAAAGATTATATTTAAATTGTTTTCTTATGTAATTATTTTATTATATTTTTAACCACATAACACTTGCCTACCCCATCAAGGCAGATTGAGACACAATATAGTTTTTTATTTTTTTAACTTGACACACTTTAGAGCGTTGCTGCAACAGTAGCCACATCCTCACCTCGATAGATAAAGCAAATTTTGCTTATGCTTATTTTGTGTTAACTTATTTTCTTCCTAAGATTACAATTAATGACAGTTATCTCCCTTTCCAATGGCCAGCGAGTCTGATGAAACCATGAATTTGAAAGCTTTTCAGTTATGTATTTTCTCCAAGTGAGAGTGATTTAACAAACAAAATATTGGATAAAATTGTAGGCATAAGCAAAAAAGAGAAATATATTTTTTTGCGTTTTCTATCTATTCAATGTAAACAAATAGACTCAAGATATTTGAAGAAAAGAAAATATTGAAATTTATGGATGTTGAATTATTTAATATTAATATTTATAATATATCAAATCTTAAAAAACAAAACAAATGCATTGTACTTAACATTGCAGGGAGTGGACTGTGTATGCGTGACATATGTACGCATACACACATATTTTCAGAGGAGAGGATTTTCTTGGTGAACAGTTATACAAAGTTACTGAACATATATATTAGCAGGGTAGCCCGACGTTGCTTGGGATTGAACAATGATCAATGATTGTTTCACACTCATTTTTATTATCGAAATCGGTGAAATAGCTAATTTTTCAATCAAATTGATTCCCTGCTCTAGTTGGGGGATACATTGCAGTGCACCGAGATGAAGCTTCACTTGCTTTCCTACAGTGACTTAGTCCACAATATATTGTAGTCTACACTGCACTGCTGATTTTATAAACTTATTTCGTATATATAATCGCTTGAATTAAAGTTTTAAATGCAAAAGTCAAGTATCATGCTTCAATTGTGCTCTGAACAGAAGCATTCATTTCGAATGCGCCTCTGTCACATCAAAGAATTACTGTGGATTATATGTCAGGCCTTTCGACCGGTGTGGTAATAAAATTTCTCAAATGCACTTGTGATGTTAGGCTGTGTAAGGTGTTAACTTTAGTCGAAATAGTCTGTTCCTTCTCTCACTGGATTATCCATTCATTTGATTATTTCATTGATTATCAATACTTATCAAAGACATTCCGACACAAAACCTATCTAAGAGCACTGCCAGGCACATAAAATACCTTTGTGCGAAATTTCATAAAAATCGACCTGGTCGTTTTCGAGTCCATAGGGAACAAACCAACACAGACAAAGCTACTTTTATATAATAGTATAGAAATAGATCTATTTTATGCCACTGTTTATGAAGTTTGGCCTCTAAGTTTGTTCCTAAGTTTTATGCATCCTTTAATTAGCTCGGGAGACTCCGTCTATTGCTAACGGTTTTTATGACTATGGCCTAATAAAGAAAAAAAATTACCTTTTTGTTAATAAACTTGTATTTAAAAAAAAATATATATATATACTTATTGACGAAATCATTTTCCAATGAAGGACATTTTTTAAATAGTATTTTATGCCACTATTTATGAAGTTTGGCCTCTAATTATTATTTATTTATTTTTTTATTTTTTTGATCAACATTTGTGCATTCTCACTCTTTTCCCTAGATTAAAACAGCCTATATGAGTTAACTAGCGTTTTCATGTTAGTAAATTTCTATTAGCGATATATTAACATTGAAACCCTTGTTAACTCGTGTTGGTTGTTCTCATGTCTTATATAAATTTATTTATAAGGCTATACTTTTGAGCGCTTTTCATTTTTCTTGGACCTGCAACTGTCTGATCGGTTGCAGGTCGTTGGTTGCTTATCAGATGAACTTCCTATCTCGGCCACCATGCTGCAGGGAAATGCTATCGTGCTAATGCTATTTTTTATCTTCATCAACGACCCGCTGACATTAATGGATAGAGCAACATCTCATTTTAACTTCACTGTGTTTCCAAAATCTTATAAGGATGACACACACATTTGTGTCACACCTAGACCGTTACATAGCATGGGTATAACTGCAATTGCTGCTTGTTTTTGCATCTGAGTAGGCAAGGAACTGGGGTATGCTGTTCAACCCAGCAACAGTTTTGCTATTGTACTCCAGATGCCTATGTTTGGTCCTCATCTGTGGAATTTGGTTTCAAGACACGTTCTGTGCCATTATCGAAATGTCATAATTATCTAGCAATCTTAGGTTTAACGACCACTTGTTTTGTTTCCAATAATGAGCTTTACAAATTCTTCATGAATGACATTTGCTGACTAGGCTTTATAAGGCAATGATCCATCCCCACTTGGAATATGGGTCTTTAGTGTTCACCAGAGCTAGCAGGGTGTTCTGATTCGCTTGAGCGTCTTCAGTGCCATGCCATCAGATACTGACGTAATTCTGTTCCCTCTGGGATACATGATCTGCTTGGATTAGATCTGCTGTCTACTTGCCAGAATGTAACAGACTGTTACCTACAGATTATTTCATGGTTCTTGCCCTACCGCAATGCTTAAATATTGTCTGGTGCTGCGGCTGAATAGAGCAAACCTGCGAGGATATACATTCACATTAGATCCTCTGTATAATCGCACCGGTGTTTGCTCAGATGTACCGGCAATCTCATTTTGCATTGTGTTCTCCAGTTCTGAACATGCTGTCTCAGAGCTATGTGAATGAACATGTATCACTGTCAGATTTTCAGAGTTCTGTATTGGCTATCTATCGTGATGTTCCTAAGTTTTATGCATCCTTTAATTAGCTAGGGAGACTCCGTCTATTGCTAACGGTTTTTATGACTATGGCCTAATAAAGAAAAAAAATTATCTTTTTGTTAATAAACTTGTATTTAAAATATATATATATATATACTTATTGACGAAATCATTTTCCAACGAAGGACATTTTTTAAATAGTTTTAGAAGTTTTAAAGAAACTTCCAAGACTCTATATATATATATAGTAAGATGATTGATAATTTATAATTAAAATTAAAAATCGGTTTCATAAGGAGGAACAAAACAAAATCAATAAATTGTATGGTCGTTTTGGAAAAGATGTTTTTGAGATAGACACTAAGTCATGGACAATAATTTTAAGTTTTTTGAAACGGTCTCCTCATCAGCAAAGATATTAAGCTTATTATATATCTACATTACAACAAGCACTGTTTTTCTTGTATTTTAATTACATTAGTGATTTTACTATTACATTAAAATACACTCTGCTCTTTAGACTGCTATTCTAATCCCCTTGTAATTATATATATATATGTATATCCATTGTCAAAATTATTGAGCACCAATGAAAAATCGAACTTATGATTCAAACTTATATATTTAAAGGTTAGGAATGGTGGAGTAAACAGTAATATATCAACACTTGGCACATCCTCTTTAGCCTTATGACAGGTTTTAATCTTTGCATATTATTGGTAAGATCTATTTTATGCCACTGTTTATGAAGTTTGGCCTCTAATTATTTATTTATTATTTTTTTGATCAACATTTGCGCATTCTCACTCTTTTCCCTAGATGGGACCACAAAATTTCAATGAGATTTAGGTTTGGGGATTGAGGGGGCCACTTCATCACTGCAATACCATTCACTGGACAAAGCGGGGGAGGGCAGAGCGGTAGCTCTAGATATATCTAAGGCTTTTGACAGGGTATGGCATGAGGGTCTCTTCAGGAAAATTAGATCATACGGTATCATGGACGAATACTTAACATAATTAAATCCTTCTTAGATAAGAGAAAAATCCAGGTTGTCCTTGACGTTCGTACATCTAAACAATATGATATAAATGCGGAAGTGCCCCAAGGGTCTATCCTTGGACCTCTACTGTTCCTAATATTCATAAATGACCTCCCGACAAAATTGCCTCTGAGATGAGTATATATGCTGATGACACCACACTCTATAACAGACACAACAGGAAAACAAATCAACACATATCTAGGGAAATGGCAGAAACACTAGAGGATGACCTCCAATCTGGAGTGGAATGGGGACAAAAATGGATGGTCACCTTCAATGCCGCCAAAACTAAACTAGTTTCATTCAATAATTACAAGAAACCTTCTCTACCACTAATAGCAATGGCCAACGACTCTTTATCTGAGAGTACATCTTTCAAACTCCTTGGCCTAACGTTCACAGGAAACATGAGTTGGAACAATTACATTGAAGGCATTGCCAGGGCCCCTGCAAGAAAGGTGGGCTCTCTACCGTGCTAGAAAACTACTAACACCCCAAAGTATCCTGTACATCTATAAGGCCACCATTCGCCCATGTATGGAGTATTGTTGTCATACTTGGGCTGGTGCATCTGCTACTAGTCTCTCGCTCCTTGACAAGGTTCAAGAGTCGCAAATCTGATAGGCCCCAAACTGTCATCTAAGCTTCAACCTCTGTCCCATTGACGAAACGTTGCATCCCTCTGTCTGTTCTACAAATATTTTAATGGTGAATGCTCTGACAAATTTCAAGCACTTGTGCCCCCACGGCGTGAACACACTCGACAAACCCAACAGGCTGCTAAATCCCACTCCCACAATGTAGAGATCTCTAGATGTAAAAGATCTTTCTACTCCAGTAGTTTCTTCCCCAGAACCGCTAGACTTTGGAATTCCATTCCAGGTCCCTGCTTCCCCAACTGTACTGACATGCAGAAGTTCAAGTGCAACGTGAACCGACATCTTGCTGCCCAAATCCCTATATAGTACCCCAGTAGTTAATGCTCCTGATAGTAGCCCCCTATACTAAAGTGGCAATGTGCCTTGTTTGGGGTGAAAATGTAAAAAATCTTAAATCAACCCATTTAAACTTTTGACGTATATCATGGGGCATTGTCTTGTTGGAAGATTACATCACTTGGAATGATATTAAATATATTTACTCAAAGAGGTTTGGTAAACTTGGTCCAGCATGTTAGTATAAATTGTGGTGTTCGTTCTGCCCTCACATGTGTACAACAGTCCAGTATCTAAAGAAGCCATGCGGCCCCAAACCATTACACTTCCTCCTCCAAAGTTGACAGTTGGAACCACACAATCAGGATGAAATGCCTCTCCGTCCCTTTGACGAATATAAACCGCTGCAGGGGTGCCAAAAATCTAATGTAAAAAAAATTGAGAATTTGCTACGATTTTTGAATAGATGTGTATTCACATAAAAATTTCAATTGTTCCTTTCAAAGTTTAGGAAATAGAAGCTGTTAACTTATCTCAAAGTTACTTTCGAAGACCAAACAATTTTGACCCAATTTTCATGTATTTTGCAAATTTCAGTCTTGGCCTGAGACACGTATGACATCTTCGTTCCTTTGCACCCTTTTAATCCCGCTTTTAATAACCTTCTCACTGTTCGAGCTGATATGTTTTTGTTTGTATCCTCCCTAAGTTCAGCAGCAAGTTCTAAAGAGCTTTTCTCCTCATCTGCAAGCGATGCTCTTTTCAAAGATCCGTCTTCCCGGGCGGTTGTAGACATTTTACGACCTTGTCCTTTTCTGTTTTTGAAAGACTTCGTTTCCTTGTATCTTTGAATCCTTGTTTGAACTCTTTTCCTTAAACATTCCATCTTTCTGACAATTTCTACCCGAGAATATCCTTCACCAGATAAAGCAAAACTTTGTGCCCTTTTAATCTCTGAAAGCTGCTTCTTTGGAAGCATTTTCAATTAGATATACTATTATAGCACTGGCAGGAATCAAATATCACCTAAAATAAGAAACATTTAGTATAACAATGAATCATTGTGAATGTTGGAATGAATTTAGTCTGAAACTCGGCTAGAACTCTTGAAAGATGCTTTAAAGCAAATAATTACTACAATCTATTGTTAAATATTTCACACTTGTTCGCTGTACAATTCATAACTTTTAAATGCGTAGGTTTAAACTACTATGCGTTTCTTTTTTTATAGGTGCTCCATAATTTTGACCATGGCTAGATATATATAAATAAATAAATAATTCAACAATCTTACATTTATAAGCGATAAAAATCGTGCATAAAATTGACAAGGACCCGGTGGTGGTCCCATGGTAAAAACACCAGACTATTTATCGAGCCGTTATAGATTCAATCCTTGTCAATAAAAGTCTAGCTATACTGATGAGGAATAAACTCTGAAACATGCATGTATATAGATGACTTACTTTTATGCACCTAGTAATTATTAATTAATATTTAAAGAAAAAAGTAAATACGTCCTAAAAATGTGAGCGAAAAAAAAAACGTAAACAAAGGGCAAATAACTCCTTTCTAATAATATAAACGCTCAGGGAGCGAACAAAAAAGAATCGCTATTAAGAAAAATAAATAAAAATTGAACAGTCCTCTCTCTCTCTCTCTCTCTCTCTCTCTCTCTCTCTCTCTCTCTCTCTCTATATATATATATATATATATATATATATATATATATATATATATATATATATATATATATATATATCTCCTTATGCTTAGTTTTTTTTGGAAAAAGAATTCCAGCAGAGTGCTCAATTAAAAGGAAAATCCAAATTTTAAGAGCGTATTTATATTTTGTATTTATATTTTTATATTTTGTGTACAGAAAGTTGTTGAGACAGATCATTGGTACCGTCGGTTTCAAGCCCGATAATAAGGCCCGTTTAAGGTATCCTTATCAAGTTCTCTTCAAGAGACGAATATTGGCTGAAGAGAGCTTGATAAGGATACCTTAAACGGGCCTTATTATCGGGCTTGAAACCGACGGTACCAATGATCTGTCTCAACAACTTTCTGTACACAAAATATAAAAATATAAATACTATATATATATATATATATATATTATATATAATCCTCGAGTGGCCTCCGGGCCTTGGTGACTTCTTTGTGTGTGTATGAGACATTCCCATGGCATATTGGTTCACAGCTACTATCATTCTGTATTCCATTTTGATTTCATTCAAAAATTTATAAATTGTAACATATCTTTTAAAACTTTCTTCCTGCCTAAATAAAAATAAGTCTCTTTATTTCTAAATTATTTTGTGTGAATGGACATGTATCACTGTCACACATTCGGAGTTCTGTATTGTCTAACCATTCATGATTTTTTATGCATCTTCTAATTAGTTAGGAAGCCTCTGTCTATTGCTAACGGTGTTTATAACTATGGCTTAAAGAAAATATATTAGCACTTGATATATAGATATGTCTACGTGAAAATGTTTTTTTTTTGTTTTAAATTATATTTCACCTTTTATTTATATCAATTCTTTTATTTATGAAGCTCAATGTAATTACAGAGTATTCCAAATTTCAAGATGTTGACCATCTTATAATTTATTTCTTTAAGTACTTTGACATGCACAATTCTTGACAGCACTTGTTTTGTAACGCAAAATCATTCATTTAATTATTATATCAATCAATGAATCTATTCTGCCCTTAACTCATCTAAAGAAAAAGCACTTGGCCATGATTACAAAATCCAAAAATTGGAAGAGAAGTTGCAATTTTTTTTTTTTTTTTTTTTATTACGCCATGTTTGAATTTTGTAACCGGTTATTGCCTTTTAAACAACAATAAAAAAATAATAATACTCCCCTGCACCCTACCTTCTCCTCCAATTGTTTTCTCTGGTTGTGAATCAAAAACTGACGCCACATCAAATAAGTGAGGAGGTTCAAGAAGGATGGAAAGACCGAGGAGAGAAAACACTAGCCAGACCTCCACTGGATGAGTGCAGAGAAGACTGGGACCTTGGGGAGGCTTTTTACCACCTAAATTTCAGTAGATCAATGGTCGTCACCAACGAGAAATCAATGGTAAGTGGCTGTGCAGATAATGCAAATGGTTATCGAAAGAGGTGGAGAGTACTAGAAATCTGGGGATATTTGTTGTCACTCAGACGCCAGTGAATGCCACAAGTTGTTCTCAAAGAGAAATCTTTGATAGCCTGTGTGACTACTAGTGAGTAAATAATAATAAAAATCACTAATTTATTTTAAATGTTTGGCTGTAATTAAATAAATAAAAATGGCTGATTTAAAGATTTTTATTGAAAAAAAAAAAAACAGATAATAAACACAAATGGTTGATTCATTTGATGAGCTTGACTAAAAAGAAATGAATAGACTAAAGTTACTGAAGATGTGTTCGTTTGGAAAATAAAACTAAAGCAAACTTAATGTAGAAAAAGAGGACCAATTAGGTTTCAAGGATTCCAGAAATAAGCCGATTTGAAGGCAATGAATTAGTTTGTTCTGATTGACCTGCGCACACTGTAAACAAACCATAATATACTTCTGTTGCGTTTTTTTTTCTTCGATTTTTAATAGAGGGAAATATTTCATTCTTAAAATTTTTAGATAAAGATTGGTTATTGGAATTATTTGAATTCTTCGGACTACTGTTCTCATCTTCAAGGACCTGTGGCACAGTGATTAAGGTAATTAGTTCTCTCCCATTGCAAGAACTGTGACACCAGGTCGGAAAGTGTGAGCGAGAAGTCAGCGCCCCAGAGGAGGGGCATTCTGACCTGGGAAAAATGCCTGGGCAGCCCCACTGGGCACCTTGGGCGATTAGTTATAAACTAACCCTTTCTCAAAGAGAAGGCAAAGCCTGGGTGAGTGGATCTCCTAGAACTGCACAGAACTAAACTCCCAATGCAGAATCAACATGGATAGGATCATTACAGGGATTGTCTAATCTGTTTTGGGGCTGAGGATAAAAATGCCCCAGTGACTTTTTACGGTTCAATTCTCAGTGGGTGACCGAAAAATAGAATTGCGAATTACTTAGAACCTCTATCCAGTCATGGCTGACAGAACGAGAACATGCTACCCTTGTAAAGTAAATAGTGTTCCGTTCGAAATTCCAGCATTTCTGCATTATATGGACTGCAGCATCGTTAGGGTGTGATAACTCCAATTTCTTCTTGGTCAAATACCACGGCAAATAGATAACGATTCTTTTTTCCAAACAGAAAAATATTTGAAAACCAAAACATTTATTGTATAAAAATGTATCATTATATAATTGTAGTTAGAAAATATAATTTTTAATAAAACAATTTTTAAATTAAAGCAATCTTTTATTTTTTATAAAATAAAATTGGTGTTTTTGTTTCGAACAGTTTAATAGTTTAAATAAAACATTGGGTATATTTTACTGTTCAGTTCTTGAAAAAGCAGTAAAAAAAATCAAATATATAATAAATAAATGTTACCAAAGGCAACATAAGTTACTCTTCTACCCAACTGGGTAGGTTTTTAGCGTTTTTACTTGATATAAAATGTTTAGTCAGCTCGAAAAAGAAACAAGTTCAAAGGGTACGCGACCACAAGAAAAAATGCTCATGTAACAAATACGTTGCACCCCTTTTTTTTTTTTTTTTTTTTTTTTTTTTTTGTGGTCGCATATTCGTTGAATTGCTTGTTTTTTCAAGCCGACTAAACATTAAGCATTGAGTAAAAACACTAAAAACATACACAGTTGGGTAGAAGAGTAGCTTATCTTGCCTTTGGTAACATTTATTTATTATATATTTGATTTTTGACCAATTTTTATTTTTTTTTCTCGAAGGACTGGAGACAGTAAAATATGGTAAATTTTTACGATCTAATCCAGTGTAATTTTACCGGTCAATGTGGCCTGGTTGTCCCGCTGAAAACTTACTTGCAAGAGGTGTTTATTCCGAAAGCCATTCTTAACATGGGCAGTTTGGGGTATTTATTTCGAAAGCCATTCTTAACATGGGGAGGGGTATACTACGCTTGGTTAGGTCGTAAAAAAAAAAAAAAAAGAAAAGTCCTAAAATATACCTGAAACATTTTCCCCCAAAGTAAGTTATCGTCCCCTGTTCTTTGACCGAGAAGCGCCACTTCGTGACTG
This sequence comes from Euprymna scolopes, assembly GCF_053919585.1. Taxonomy (NCBI): domain Eukaryota; kingdom Metazoa; phylum Mollusca; class Cephalopoda; order Sepiida; family Sepiolidae; genus Euprymna; species Euprymna scolopes. The sequence continues at coordinate 155,841,917 of NC_136485.1, read as the reverse complement.
TGAAATGCACACACACACACACACACACACACACACACACACACACGCAAAAAAAAAAAAAAAAAAACGCGCCGGAATTCCGTCCAATTCCCAAGTTCGACAGAAACATTCCAAAGTTTGACAAGATACTAAGAAGGTCGGAGGTTACAGCGACCGTAACGTTGTGAAAATGACACTCGAGAATCCAAATGATACGAGGGAAATATTTATTTTAAGAAAATAAGAAGATGCAAGATATTAAATATTTACTTTTTGGTGTGAGTTCTTTTTCATTACTTATTTACAAACCGTTAGGCGCTTCTACACTATTAGGACGACATTTTGTAATCGATAAATGGAGTTTTCAGATAAAAAAAACAATGGTTTCTACCGATTAAAAAATTTTTTTTTTAATTCTAATAAATTACGATGGTAGCTTCCAAATTATGCAGTCGAAATTACCTGAATTTTATTGAATTATTAAAAAAAAAAGAACTTTAATTGTGTTAGCAGATGAAAAATTGCCGCGTTATCTTGTTTAAATTGAAACGGAAAATTACCTTTTTGAACACCCGTGTTTTACGATCGTTTTCATCAAATTCTATTTTTTATTTTATTTTTTTTTATTCAATTTTTCACCACAAACAAGTCACAGTGCCACTTTGAAGAAGGGGGCTACTATCGGGGACATAAGTTGCAAGGATATTATGAAGGGAGTTGAGCAGCAAGATGTCTGTTCACATTACACTTGAACTTCTGCATGTCAGTACAGTTGGGAAAGCAGAATCCCGGAAGGGAGTTCCAAAGTCTAGCAGTTCTGGAGAAGAATCTATTGGAGTAGAAGGTTTTCTTACACCTAGGGATTTCTACTGAGTGAGGGTGGGATTTAGCTGTTTGTCGGGGGTATTTATGTCGAGGGGGGGGGTATAAGTGCTTGTAGTTCGTCAGAGCATTCACCATTAAAATACTTTTAGAAAAGGCAGAGGGATACAATATTTCGTTGATGGGACAGAGGCTGAAGCTTAGATGACAGTTAAGGACCTATCAGGTTGGTGACTCTTTTGAACCCTGTCCAGGAGTGAGACATGTAGCAGATGCACCAGCCGAAATGTGACAACAGTACTCCATACATGGACAAATGGTGGCCTTATAGAGGTACAGGATACATTCAGGCATAAGTAGCTTTCTAGCCAAGTAGAGAGAGCCCACCTTCTTTGCAGCAGCCTTGGCAATGCTCTTAATGTATCTGTTCCAATTCATGTTCCCTGTAAACGTTATGCTGAGGAGTTTAAAGGAAGTATTTTCGGGTAATGTGTTTTGGCCATTGCTATTGGTGGTAGAGAAGGTTTCTTGTAATCATTGAAGGAAACAAGCTTAGTCTTGGCAGCATTGAATATGACCATCCATTTCTGTCCCCATTCCACTACAGATTGGAGGTCATCTTCTAGTGTTTCTGCCATTTCCTTAGATATGTGTTCATTTGTTTTCCTGTCATGCCTGTTATAGAGCGTGGTGTCATCAGCAAATATACCCATCTCGGAGACAATTTTATCAGGGAGGTCATTTATGAATATTAGGAATAATAAAGGTCCAAGGATAGACCCCTGAGGTACTTTTGCATTTATATCACATTGTTTAGATATATGACCGTCGAGGATAACCTGAATTCTTCTTACTTAAGAAGGATTTAATTACATTATGTATTCTTTCAGTGATGCCATATGATCCGATTTTCCTTAGAAGACTATCGTGCCATACCCTGTCAAAAGTCTTAGATATATCGAGAGCTACTACTCTACTCTCCCCTGTTTTTTCCAGTGAACGGTATATACGTTCAGAGATTTCAGTTAGGATATCTGCTGTGGAACGGGCTTGTCTAAATCCATATTGATTGTTGGTCAAAAGTTTAGCAGCTGTAAGGTGGGCTAGAGCTTGATTAATTAAGGACTCAAATATTTTGTCAAACCGAGAGAAGGCTAATGGGGTGATAATTTAATGAGCCAGTTCTTTTGCCAGGATTCTTGAAAATTGGTACCACAGAAGTAGTTTTCCAGTTTTAAATAAATTTCTACCTTCTCGATTTTCGTAATGTTTGGATATAATCATTTAAAAAATTGTTTTCATTTGAAATTCAGTATTACGATTTCCGAAATTTCGTCCTGATAGTGTAGAAGCGCCAACCGTTTTAATAAACAAACCGAACATCTTATCTCTGTCATAACAGAACATTCTATATTCAGGTTATACGCTTTCAGCAGCACATTTCAAAAATATAAACCGAATAATCATAAAGAATGAAGCAATTTGAAAGCAAAAATGAAGGATGCTGCAAGAATACACAATCCAAAGAATAGAATCTTCTGTTTTCACAAATAGGAACACAATGTTCCGTTTGTTTATGAAAATGCTTTGCAAATTAAAAAAATAAATAAAAATATAAAATAAAAAACAGCACACACTCTGAAAATAAATCTTTCCTTATATTAAAAATCGCCTTTATGGCAATAAAATAAATAAATAAAATAAAAATAACATAAGATTTATTATTTGTTTGTTTATAGATACTACATGCGTTGAAAGTCAACCGGTAGGCCTGAAGTCGGCTTATTATTTTTGCTTATTTTCCGGGGGCCTTACAACCTAATTCATCCGAAAAAAATAAATAAATAAAAAAAGCTGCAAGTTTCTGGCTGAAAAGAAATTGGTTAAAAATCAAGGAAATAGTGAGAAAATAATATCTTGCTGTATGGATAGCTTACTTTTCTCTTTTCAAGTTTAAATAAATTTTTGGAGACAATTTACCAAGCAGCAGTTTGAATACCATTGAAATAAAATTTCTATAAGCGGCAAATGGATGTAGGAATAACTACTAAAGGACAGTGTAAATGTAAAACAAGGTGGTGGTGGGAGTAAATCAGCCGTTGAAGCAATTAAAGGATTTAAGGAAATTTAAAGACACCACATATGCAAATAATCTGTTATCAGCAAAATATTAGATTATGTAAATAAAAATAAATAAAAGAAGTTAAAAGATAATCTATATGTCTAAAAAAAAATGAGAATGTGTGTGTGTGTGGACATTTCTCAACCTATATACTTAACGAATTTTTGATCTACAGACTTGAAATTTGGTATATAGGGTATTCAGACATGTGAAAATCTTTTTCGATTTTCATCAGGAAAAAAAAGGTTGCTAAGGAGTCAAAATTGAAAAATTGGTACGTGAGGGGGGGGGATCATTGTATTTTTATGTTTGTCAACTTTTTCATGAATGCGCATGTGTGAACAGTTCACATGACAGATTATTTATTTAAAGAATAAGTAGGTTTGAAAACACTTTTTTAAAGAGCGTGTCAAGCTGGCCTAATGGTTATCATACTTGACTCACTGTCTTTAAATTTTGGTTTCGATTTTAGCTTGAGTAATTTTTTTTTACTTTCAAGAAATGAACTGTTTAGAAAAAAACATAATACTCGCATGCACAGGTCTGTTTTCTTTTGTTTTTTGTTTACTTAATTTTTTAAAAAGGAATTTAACGTTACGTAAAATACATACGATATTTCTGTTTATAACAAGAATTCTGCATTAATTAAAATATAATATTTATGCATATTTTACGACCGGGCAACGCCAGGTGTCCTGCTAGTGGTCTATATAATGCTTTAGTAATCTATATCAATCCTTTTTCAATATTGAAACATAAAATGGCATTAAGAACAGGGTGTGGTATCTGTTCTGATACTGCACTTCACCTTTTGTCCTCTGTCAATGGAGGAGAAATCCTTCATGACTGACCATTTTTATTCCTATCCAGAGTGCCCCTTTTTAGAGCTGGATTTTCCCCACATTAAAAACCGACCTTGTGTCTAACTCTGCCCAACTTCTTGAAGCGACTTCTCCACTGGTTTGAATTCAGTACTAAAAGACTACCATTATACACCTCCTAGCCCTGAAATAGTTTTCACTAAGCTAAATGAAGGAAAGATCTCTAAAGTCTGAGAGACACACATTTTCAAATTCCAGTCTATACTCCAAAGATCCTTTATGTTCTTGATGGCATTTTTAATCCACTGCTCTCTGGTAAAGGTTATTAGATATCAACTAGCAGCTGTTGTCTGAAAAGAGCAGAAGTTAAACTCGGAAGTAATAAACAAGCTGTTATAAAAGTAAGAGTCGAGTCTGATTTATTTATTTTTGTTTATTTGTTCCTTTTTGGCGGTACCGGATGGTGTGGAGGTCCGAGAGCGGTTTGAACTGTAAGGAACGCGGTTCGAACGTAACGGTCACATTATACTTTCTGTTGAATGCTTTAGATTCATCAGATACATTCATGCTGCCATTGAACCAAAAGAGAAGTAATATTCATCAAATGGACCCTTGCTGCTATTGCATTAGATGAACAGAAGATTTACACTGAAGTTCCTTAATTTTCTGTATGGCAACTTTTTACAAACTAATGTTGTTTTTCAATACCTTGGGGCAAAATTATTCTTTTCATAGAATTCATTTTATTTGTCCTGGGACGGGTATTTTAGTTATATATACATGTATAGTGATGTTATGAGCAATGAATAACCGTTTCTCGTTTTGTCTCTGTTCGTTGCTTTTCTACTTAAACTAAAAAGTTCTGTTTACTTTTGGCAGACTGTGCTACATGTAAGAATTTATGCTAAGACTAATATTTTTCTTCTGTACACATAAAAAAGAAAAATTACTTTTTATTTCTTCGTTTCCAAAAAAATATATGAATGAAACAAATAATAATTAAACTAGCAGGACCTGTGGAAATTCCACAGCCAACTTTTATCCCTATATACATAAAATGAACTCATTTTTCCCCATATGATTTTGACCTTAATAGGATTAAAAATCAAGACATTTTATGCGAATGTAATATACACAAACTGCAGCACAATATTTGAGGTGTGTTATAGGCATATTACCTCTCCACTTCCTCGATAATCGTAGATTCCTATATTTTTTTCTGCTGCGAGTTAACTGCCACAATCGGTTAAAATCAATGGAAGTTCCTTCCCCGCCACCACTTACAATGTTTCTGGGATCGTTCACAAGGGACAGTTACGAAGGAACACCGGTTTTGGTTTTAATTTCATAGTTGCTTAAAAAAACTGGAATGGAATTTTACCGTGCCTTTGCATTCTATGCTTTCTACTGGGTGAAACGCACCATGGACTTAACCGAATCGAAGGGTTATTTATGCCATTTTTTTTTTTCGCTTTGTTTCGTTTTGTAGTTGTTCAAAAAAAAAAAAAACTGGAATGGAATTTTAATGTTCCTTTCTGTTCTATGCTTTCTACAGGGTGAAACGTGGGTACCCCCGCTAGTATGTAATATATTGATATTGGCATTCTGTGGATGTTCAACGTGAATGGAGACGGCCTGATATTATTATTGTAGCTCTTTTGTTAAAACTACAAAAGTATTTATCTAAGCTAGCAGGGACGCCCGGTATAGCCTGGTTGTAAAATGTGCTTAAATATATTTTAATTTATGCAGATTTCGTATTTATTATTATATATTTTCTATCGATTCTTATATATTATACAGTTATTTCAAAAATAAAAAAATATGTCCATTTGACTTGGGTGCATCAGCTTGAATCAAAACCGAAACCAAAACTTATGAATATTTCTTGGTAAAATTATTTATTACAAGAAATGGAAGGTCATAACAAACGACAGTTACTAGGAAAAAAAGATGTAAGCGTGACACACAAAATAACACACACGGTATTATATTAATATATAGAAAAGATAAGTCACAGATTCCACTGCTTATTTAATCGAATGAAACAAATTAAGTGGCAAAATAAATAATGGCTATGATAAAAATAAATAAAAAGTGAAAATAAATAAATTAAATGAATGACAAAATGTAGACTATTTAGATATTTTATTGGAAATCGTGACTATTTACTAGGCATGGCCAAAAGATGGAAGAAAAAGTTGTTTTTTTTTAAGCGAATTAAAATCTATTAAAATCCATTATTCTTGAGCAACTATTTTTTTCCCTAGAAAGATAAGTCTAAATTTTATCACATGAAAAGCAGAATAATAGAAAACCTTTTTCTATTTTTAATAGCATTTAAAATTTTATTTTTCCCCCAATTATTTTTTCTTTTATCTAAGATTTAGGATGATTTGTTATGAGAATATGCAGAAATATTATGACATAAATTTCAAATAATTTCATCTTTTCTCCCACTCTATAGATTTTGTGTGGCGAAATTAAAAGATCCAAAACTTAATGATAGTTTGGAAGAAACTACAGTAGCCTTTACAGAACTAAATGCAGTTCATTTATTCTTGTAAATTTCCATGTATTTTTAAACGTTTGTCTTGACAATTAAGTGAAAAATCAACTTTACAAGGATTTAATTTTTTTTCATAAGCGAGATTATATATATATATATATATATATATATATGTTGCCTACATAACCCCTGTAAGTTAAGCAACAATGAGGCTGGCCAGTACTAGATGACTAACCGTTTTGGAAATGTTAGGCGCCGTATGTGTTGGGGACATCTAGTATAACTCTTGGTCGTCTTGACTGTCTTGCCATCAGGACCAAGTGTTTCTGGACGAGTGTGGTAGATGCAAGCCCTCCACGCTTTAAACTAAGTCAAGCGTAAGTCACAGCATCATCAGATAGTTGATAAACCAGTGATGTTCTTATTTACTTGCCTCCCCACGAGGGCAGAGTTAGATGCGAGGTCGGTTTTTAATGTAGGGAAAATCAGACTCCCTTAAATGGAGCACTCTGGATAAGAAAAATAAAAATTGCCCTTGTCTAGAAAGATTTCTCCTTCATTGAACGAGGAAAGGATAGGTTGTGTAGCATCAGAACAGATAGTACACTCTGATCTTAGCTTCAAAACTAGTGATGTTTGTGGTCTTCATTAACAATGATGGGTGTCATAACCCCCTACTTGTTCATTTATGGTCACTCCTACCCTTAAAATATTTTTAATGTAACAAAACAGGCAAACTCCTTGTTTTATATAATTAAATTATAATTCTAAACACCATTTATCATGAAATATCTTCAATACTGTTATTTTTGCTCATAAATACCTTAAAAATGAACTACTTTGTTTTCTATTTTTATTTTACATCAACCATAAATTCTTTTTATTTTCATAAATTGAATGTTTTTTTAATTTCATGATTACAATCATTTTTCCTTTTGTAACCTGCGAACCATACACTTGTCCCATAAACCATATAAAATTGTTTTTCCCCCAAATTTGTTATCGCATAATTTGTGAAAGACTTTCATTAGAATTTGACATAATTTTGGAAAAGGGGAGATAACAACTGTTTGTAATATGAACAACTGTTTGTAGGCCTTATGGCCTACCATAGCTAAGGTACGAATTGCTGAAAATGCGTAATTATATATCAATTTTTTTTTTTTTTTTCTTCCGTTTTTGGGATTGATTCTTCAAAGCATTTCCTATTTAATGGTATATTAGCAATATTGGGCATACTAAAAGAAAATTTATTATTCAAAGATTTAAAAGTAGTGTTTTTCATAAAAATGATTAAAAAATATATATTTTTTTATTAATCTGAAAGATAACATATCCAAGGAATTTCACATTTCAAAACACAAAATAAAAATTTAACACATTCAAAATTCAGATTTTCAACCTTAATCTGATACGTGCACAAGTGTTTTTGCTTTGTTTGCTTTATCTACAATCCTTACCCTACATACAATACAATATATTTTGTTCACTTTTGGCTGATTATTTTAAGCATATTTGTAACCACAAATAAAAAAGGGGGTTTGTAGGCAATATATATATGTATATATACATACAAATATCGATTATGAAAAAACATACATCCTTCACTTAATAATCGCTGAAAATTTTGTATTGATTGGATAATTACTTGATTTTTGGTAGATATTTAAAGCGACTCTGTCAAAAAATACCCCCTCTCTCCGTTTTGGCCATGCCTACTTTTTTCTAAACACATCTTGGCCATTTTTGGCAAATATTTTTTTTATTTCAGAACTTTTTAGATGAGGGTGATGATTTGCATGCTTTGTGTTGTTTGCTGTTCGTTTCATTCATGTTGTTCTTACAAGATTTTGGACGATTGTAACCTCTAACCTCATTCGGGTGCGCTTTATCGATCTAAAAGTTCCCGAGTTCAACAAGATGCATTTGAAAGAGGTCAGAGGTTACATCATCCAAAACATTGCAAAAATAACATCCAGAATGAGAACTATTTAGTTCGAATAGTTAAAATAATACAAAGATTTTCTGGTAGTATTGCACATTTTCGAAAATTTCAATCCAAATTTATGCTTTAATGAAAAACGAAGTCAAAATTCTCTCATATAATTCTAGTTTAAAACTAATATTAAACTAAGAAGTATGGTATCTGTGATGTAGAAACCAAGCCATGTCATACGCTATTAAAAAATGCTCATATTTATTTATTTATTTTATATTTTTTCTATTGTGTACATTTTGTGTTTGTGACCAAAACTTTAAATATTATTTCAAGGAAACATGCTTTTAAATAGCACCGGTCATTTTATTGATGTAATTAAATTTAACAACTGCTGTTGTTTGTTTGTTATTCCATCGGTTATTGACACAGCTGAGCTAGAGCTCCACTGCATCCAAGTTGCCCACTTCCTACAGAGGTCCAGTCCA